>NW_027225652.1:0-262000 GCF_038994185.2 Dermacentor albipictus
ATGGAGGATTTGCAGTGGCCTCTTTTGGTCCTCTTCCATCACCAAAGGGTGCTGCTTCATCTGATTTTGAATAGTAGTGGTCATTCCGCTGGTATTTCAAGAGTATGTTCGCACGACTTGCACCGAGCTGTCGACGGCGAGAGCTTTGTGTAGTGCCGCCAAACGAGACTTCTTCCGGCTTTCTTTTCATGCTTGCTCAGTGGCTCGTCACCTGCAGTTGACGCCATTCTTAGAGAACACCCCTGATCGAGGGCTGTATCAGCACTGAGATAGTTGAAAATAGCGCAATGGCGAAGTTAGCGTGTTTTGCGTTTGTCTCGAGAAGCAGCGCAGCAGGTAGCAGAGAGCCGCGATTACATGAGAAAAGCGGGAACACAAGGCGGGAGTCGTCGCTGGCGATGCAACGTTCTCCTCGGACATATTTATTTCTTTTTAATTTCCAAACATCTAAAGATTGTCCAGGTAACGCTTTGGGGTACACATTTCATCGCATATAGTTACAGAGCCTTAAAGGACATCATATATGGTTATGAAAGAGCCATAGAATAAAGGTTGGTAAAAATAAACTGAAACTGATCGTGTCTCACGGGTGTCATTCAGATAGACTGAATCAGAGCATACAAATAATGAGCCGGTCATGCGAAGTTCTCAGTGAATAAACATGTTCTGAGGAGAACGCGGAGCAAGCATATAATTCGTTACTTGTTCAATTATTCCGCCTGTCAGAATATTCGCCGTTTCTACCGTTATTGGGCCATCTTCGAATATTCGGGAATTTCCGAATATGCATTCTCGAATCGAATACGCTTCGAATAAGGAAAATATTCGATTTGTATTCGAAATTTCGAATATTCGCACACCCCTACTCACAGGGGATTCAGATCAAGGAAAGAAAATTTAAGAGAGAATATAAATACGGTTGGATTTAATACAGCTGTCATTACCGGATTCTGAATGGGAGCTTGCGGCTGTCGTAGAAAAAGAGTTCACAAGTGTTGCATTGTGCTGGTGTTATTATACGGCTGAAAACGTCTATGGCGAAAAACTTCCATCGGAAAGTTTTGCAATTCCATACCCACACCTATCTTTATGCATCACTGGCGCCGCTTCATTCCACTGGAATCCATTTTGTCACTGCAATGGTCCGTCGGTTATCGGGCCTAAGCATTACATGGCGTGCCAAGCTGCACTTTTTCTCCTAAAGAAAATTGTAAAATCAGCTATTCCTGCTTGCTCTCTGATCTGCACAAATTTTTCTGTCTCGTAATGTGACACCTAACATTTTTCTTTTCATTGCTCCTTAGATGCAAGGGTGTTGAATATAAGCTCGAGAGCAATATTACGGCCGTATAATGAACAATGAAACCAAAATTGTTTGACGTAACATTAAGAGACAGGCAGACAGCAGTGTAGATAAGAGAGAAAATGGGGATGGTCCACATTCTAATCGATATTAGGAGACAAAAAATGGAGCTGGGCAGGCGATGCTACTGGTAGGTCCGATAACCGAGGGACCATTAGAACTACATAATAGCTGCCATGGGGAGGAAAGCGCCATCGAGGACGTAGAAAATTAGGTGAAGTCATGAAATTGTAAAATTTACAGGCGTAAGTTGATATCAGCTAGCGTAAAACACAGGAGTCTTGTGCACAAAGACACAAAAGCTGGACCATTCGCCCCTACCTGATCACGCTTACCTTGCTCCTTCAGGGCTGAGCGTTGAGCTTGTTGGTGCTGCATTAACGGCACATTTCTTGTAAGACTGCACAATTTGCAGCTCATAACAATGTGACTCTACTTATGTTATGGCACTGTATTGCGATAACTACACGTCGTTCCTCCCCTACGTACTGCAGAGTCTGTAGTTTTGGATCCCACCAGAGACAAGTTATGTCTTAGAGGACGTGTACATTTGTTTGCCATGACCATTTCTATATTTCCATTAAATTATATAATAAGTTACCCCACACTTCCCATTGCTTTTTCTACTGGTTACTTCAGATGGTTCTAGCTAACAAAAATCTGGGCCCTTTGTTCCCCTCTCTGGTTTACTTATCGCGAACGGGAACCATTCGGTAGGTTTGATGTCTTCGAGTAGCATACAGGTGTGTATTGGGCCGGGCGTCCTCGAAAATATTGTTAAGCTAGTCAACAGCCTAATTGTCAGCCGAGTCACGTACTCCCTGCCGTACCACGTGAAGACCAAGGCAGAAAGAGAGCAAGCAGACACCATCCTCAGGAAGGCGTACAAGACGGCTCTGTGTCTATCGAGAAACACGTCGAACGAGAAGTTGCTCCAGCTGGGCATCAGCAACACCTTCAGCGAGCTCGCCGAGGCTCTGCTGGGTACGCAAACCGCGAGACTCAGAGGCAACCCTACGGGACGAGCGCTCCTGAGGAGGTTGGGTCGAGATACGAGTGGACTGGCAGACAGATCCGCGGACGTACCGGACCACATCAGAAAAACCATTAATGTGGGACCACTGCCAAAAAATATGGATCCCAACTTACACGAAAACAGGCGAAAAGCTAGGGCCGAATATGTTGAGAGAACGCTAGCCCAGCTAGACAATACAGTATACACGGACGCCGCCGTATATCCACACCGAAGAGAACGCGTAGCCGCGACGGTAGTGGTTAATAGGGAAGGAAACCCGATCACGTATGCCACAGCAAAGGTCGCTGGCACAGCGGAGGCCGAGGAGATTGCCGTAGCGCTGGCGGCAGCGGAAGGTTATAGAACAGGCCGATCTCTCAACATACTCACGGACTCAAAAGAGGTGTGCAGAAATTACACGAGAGGCAGAATCAGCAAAACTGCCCTCAGAATACTCAGCGGAGCCACCTCCACCGAGAAGGAAAAGCCCCGACACAAACTAATCTAGATCCCGGGTCACGTAGGCATAGTGGGGAACGAAAGGGCAGACAGCCTAGCTCGAGGTGAAGCGTTCCGAGCTGGGTGGTCGAATGCCCCGGAGACCCACCTACAGGCTTGCGAGGGGGGATACGCAGAGACCCTGAACTTACATAGAGGAACTAGAATTAGATATCCGCCACCTCACAAAGACCTCTCAAAGGAGGAAGCGACCAGCTGGCGCAGACTACAGACAAACTCCTTCCCCAACTTACACGTGCTCAATAAGATGTTTCCGACACAATACAGGGCCACCTGCCCTTGGTGCGGTGCCAAACCTACACTAGACCACATCACCTGGGAGTGCGAACGCAACAAAGCATTCCACAAACACGAACACCCGAGTGCGGAGCAATGGGAGAGTCGGCTCACCAGCAGCGAGCTCACGGCCCAAAGGGCCCTAGTGCAGCACGCGAGCGATGCAGCGCGACTCAGTGGAGCCCTGGAATAGGGGCTCACCCTTGCTGAAGAGAAGTCTCCAGTCGCCAGCGCCAAGAAGATGAAGACGACGGAGACCTCATAACCGTGAAACTCTCGAAAGACTCAAAAGTTTTCCCTCCCTCCCTCTACGTGTGGGAAGACACAGATGAAAGAGGCCATACACAGGCTATTTACACTGAAGGCAGACCGTCAGGCCGACACTCGCTCGCGCTAAGGGCAGAGACCCACTTCGTCATCGTTCTCACCGCGGCTCGTCCCTTGAGCTTCGCTCGATGATATCGTAATACTACACCCCTGCCACAAAAGCACCATCACGGAGCTGTTTAATAACCAAGGCGCAAGGAGAGTTGTAGGATTTGAGTCAGGCGACGTGGACAATGACATTGGTTGTCACAGCGGAGGACGTAGTGGGCGTGGCTAGAACAATTTCACAGGTGACATCGGTCACGTTGCGGAGCACGCGATATGGGCCTGTGTAGCAGGAAAGCAGTTTTTCACACAGGCCAACTTTACGCGATGGTGACCAAAGCAAGACGAGGATGCCAGGCACAAAGTGGACATCGCGGTGAATGGGGTCGTAGCGTTGCTTTTGTTTGCTTTGAGAGAATTATAGACGAGCGCGCGCAAGTTGGCGAGCTTGGTCAGCATGGGCGATAACGTCACGGGCATAAGCGCTTGTTGAAGCTGTGGTGGACGGAAGCAGCGTCCAGTGGTAGCTTCGGTTCAAGGCCATACAAGCGGTAAAAAGGTGAGAAGCCAGCAGTTTCGAGACGGGAAGAGTTGTACGCAAAGATAATGTAAGGTAGAGCCTGGTCCCAGTCGTGGCGTTCGTCTGAAACGTGTTTGGATAGCATGTCAGTAAGCGTTTGGTTCAAACGCTCAGTGAAACCGTTCGTTTTAGGGTTGTAGGAGGTGATAAATTTATGCTTTATTGAGTAGGCACGCATGATGTCGTCAATGACTTTGGCTAAGAACGAACGTACAGTCACGGTCTGTTAGCAATTGACGCGGAGCACCATGAATCAAAATGATATCATGCAGGAGGAAGTCCGTAACATCAGTTGCGCAACTGGTCGGAAGAGCGCGGGTTACGGCGTAGTGGGTCGCGTAGTCCGCCGCGACTGCAACCCACTTGTTTCCTGACGTAGATTCCGGAAATTGGTCGAGAAGGTCTAAGCCGACACGCCGGAAGGGCTGGGCAGGGATGTCGGGTGGCTGCAGGTAACCAGCGGGGAGCAGCGAAGGCTTCTTGCGTCATTTGCAAAGTTCACAAGCGGCGACGTAACGTCGTACGGAACGGGCAAGGCCCGGCCAGAAAAAACGGTGACGTACAGGGTCATAGGTACAAGCTACACCGACGGGTGCTGCCGTTGGGGCGTCGTGAAGCACTTCTAGTACGGTTGAGCGGAGGTGTTTAGGTATGACAAGTAGGAACTCAGAGCCATCCGGATGAAGGTTACGACGGTACAGAGTACCGTCTCGGAAGACGAAGAGGCGTAGAGTGCCATCGGCCGGAGATTGTTCAAAATGGTCGATGAGTGCTCTGATGTGGGCGTCACGACGTTGCTCGTCGGGGAAATGAAGCAGCTGCGATAGGGAGAATACGCCAGCAGCACTGGTAATATTTGAGAAGTCGGGGTCGTGAACAGGGTAACGCGACAAGCTGTCAGCGTCTTGGTACAGGCGGCCAGTCTAGTAGACCACGGAATATGAAAATTCTTGTAGCCTCAAAGCCCATCGGCCAAGCCGGCCTGTAGGATCATTTAGCGATGAGAGCCAGCAGAGAGCATGATGGTTAGTGACTTGCCATATTGCCATATTTGCCATATTACGTGTGCCGACAATGTACAATGCTTAATGTTTTCATTTTATCGCATATAAGCTGCGTGGTGTACTTGAATTATCCACACACGATGATGAATTTTTTCACTTGGTATTGTGCACTTCCTATGCAGGTGCGCGTTCTTGATTGAAAATCAAGCTTTCTTTTGTTATTCAGTTTCCTAAAGTTTTTGAGTTCGTTTCAGCAATATTTACTAACTAGCAGGCCTTAGATAAAACGGCGAATTTTCTTGGGTGAGGTTAAAAAAACTATATTGCGCATTTTGATCCTTGCAGTCTTTCACATGCAAAAGCTAATAGAATAATCCCTATGCTGACATCGAATGACTAAAAAATTTCTGCTTCCACAGAAACTTCTCCGATGACACCTTCTGGAGGTAAAGCAACGCCTACCCTGAGCACCTTTGAGCCTCCGATTTCAGTTGCGATACCAGCGGCACCAGTCCCCACGCCACCACCACCAATGAGCACGCCATCGACAATGATTGGAATCACCAGCACAGCCATTGCCAGCACCCCCACGCCATCAACATCTGCCACTCCAACACGTAAGTTGTTCTTGCGCAAAGTATCCTGCGCAGCTGCTACTTTTAGCATTGAGTGCATTTACGAGAGCCCTAGACAAGGGAAGGCCAAAGAAAGAAAATGTTTTACTCAGATGCCTAAACATTATATTACTCCTTCACCGATGCATATAATTGCTTCTATCATGTGCGGCACATCTTTATGTTCACTGCAAGAGGAAAGCCTCGCTCCGCGATCTCCGACAGCGCTAATGGAGAAAGAACGAGTCAAACAGAGTTCACATTCTCTGGAATTCGGAACTTATTACAGAACGCAGAATCATCAGTTAAGGTACAGGGCCATAACGATAGGCGAGTGAGGTCTAGGATGGTTATCAAGTTGGAAGAAAAGGGCAAAGTTATTCAACAATGTGTCAAACATAGGTGAAGCAAGGGTAACATTAGACGACATCAGGCTGTAGCTCCCAACGATGCAGTTTTAGAGCAGAAACATCAAGATAACATCGAGGTAGTGGACAAACCCTTACTTTTCGGAATTCCGAATGAACAATGCAAGGGAGGGATTAAGGCACCAAGGCAAATAGTTGGTAGCCTGTTGCAAGTAACGAAGGACCTATTAAAGAAAGGAAAAATCTTGAAATTGTATAACTCACGAGATAACATACAAGTCACTCAAATGTGAGTACTCACAAGCAAAAGAGTCAGCGATTTTCGAAATTATTGTGTAGGAAAGATCGAGGAAGAAGTAAAAAAGTTCTAGCATAAAATCAGTGAGATAAAACTTACTATGAGAGAAGGATACATGTATGACTTGAAAGACAAGCTTGGTAATACCAATTATATTTTCGGTGTTGTTATAAAAGCTGCAAAATAATTGGTACTGGCCTCTAATTTAACCCGAGCAGCCTTGAAACCTTAGTGGAAAGTAGTGATGAAGAGGATAGAGAGGCTACTTCCATAACTGGCGATGAAGTTTAAGGGAAATGCAGGAAATGTCCCCAAGGAAAGCGGCGGGAGGAAATGAAATAACTGTAAGTTTAATGAAAGTTGGAGGATATATGCTAGAAAATATTTCCCTCCTTTTTTGCTTTTGGCTTGGGATCAAGTGCAAGTTATCAATCAGGAAATTAAGAAATCTGCGGTGTACAACCAGACTATCTATATGGTTGTAGAAGGCATCTGATTCAGTTGAAGCACCAGCATTTATAGAAATATTGCGTAATCAAGGAGTAACAATACCAGATGTGAATATCTCAGAAAATATATACAGTGCTTTCACCGCAACCTTCTTTCTCGAAAAGAAAAGGAAAAGAAACTGCCTATGAAGAAAGTGGTCAAATAAGAACCAACTGTTTGAAATCTAATCACTAAGTACTGGGATGAAGTATATTTAGACTGGAATGTCGGAGGTGTGAGGAATAACGGAGAATGCCTAAACAACCTTCGGTTTGTAGTTAACATTGGCCCGTTCTTTATTGAGGACCTTAGCCAAGAACGCGTAAGACTATTTTTGAAGGATAAATGCTGAAGAGAAGGATTGTGTTTAGTAGATATGGGAATTGCTCACAGGTAGGGGTGTGCGAATATTGAAATTTTCGAATACGAATCGAATACGAATAAGGCAAAAAACTGTCTTCAAATATCGAATCGAATATCGAATATGTACGTACGTATTATTAAAAATTTGCAAAATGTGGTACAAATAGCTTTATAGCGCTTGTTAAAAATATTGCATTTTACAATGCTGCTACAGGTTAAAAAGACACTCATTACAGATAATGCGCACAGGTAATGACAGGTAATGCTCTCAGTCAAGTAATGCACTTTTTAGTGATTATCATGAAGGAAAACTAACTGCTCAACATGTTCACAAAGTAAACGCGCTGTATGCACTGTGACAACAATTGAAACGGTAGAAAAGACTTTCACTTGGAACTTGGGTGGCAGCGATGGCGAAGTACTTGTGGGCGAGTACGTGAAGCGGCCAATGGACTGCTACCACTCACAAGGATCCTTGCCCCTTTCGAGAAGATGCTTTTCCGTATAGTGTGTAACTTCCCTCTGCGAGGCAGATACCAAATGTGCGTTCTCCTTGTTCATCACAAGACCGTCAAAAGCTTTCTATACAGTGGACACCAGGACACGACGCTGGCATGGCAGTCTCCTCACTGGATTCTACGCGAGCTGCGCGGAGCTCCCTTGTTGCAATGCCAGATAATCTAACCAGACGCCTGATGAACTTAAAGCTTGGATCAAGAAACAGGTTGACCACTTCGTCGAATTCTCACTCAGCGAAACGAGTCTTGACAGAATTTGCGAGATTGTTAGCAAACGCTGAGTTTCCTTTGCAATCTTCGAGGCAATGCAGCATTCCAAAAATAATTGGAATTTGACAGTACAATGAGGGGTACTTTCCAGCACTTAAGATCATAGTTGCGTCATATAAGGTCTTCGATGCCTCCAAAAACTCCACTGCATCTCTACACTTTGCAGAGTTAAAGGTATCTAAGCTCGTGTCCGAAAAGGTGAGTTCAAGTCTGATAGACTCTTAGATTTCAAGGAGCCCTGAGAGGATGAGGTACTGACTGTTCCATCTTGTGTCAACATCCTACACAACATAGAGAACGTCTTTGTTCAGCTACGTCTGCAGATCGATCAGTCTTTTGTGTGCACTAGGGCTATGCTTGCAGTTCCCTACAATCGCTTTAGCCTTCTTGCAGAGTGTGTTGATTGTCGGAGTACACGACATTTCATTGCTGATCACTAGGGGCAGAGTGCGCGCAAAGCAGGCTCGCTGGAGCTAAGGCAGTCTCCTGGCAGCCGCTCGGATATTGCGGCCGCTTGGATATTGCGGCCTCTGTTCCTCACGATGTACTTCACGCAGTCGATTGGTATCTCCCAGTCGGTGCATAGCTGCTCCAATGACGCAGCTATGTTCACAGCCGTGTGACTCTCCGGCATGTGTCGCGTGTTCAAAGTCAACTTTTTCATGTCGAACTTCACCGCAGGAAAATGACACGTGAGGCTTACAAACCCCTCGTTCGCACGCGACGTCCAGATATCGCTCCTAATAGCGAGAGTGTTTGTTCCATGTTCAAGTACTTATAGCAGCTCGTGTCCTACCTTTGCTGTTGCGTCGTTGTGCATGCGCGGGACGAGCACACGCGACAATTTTGTTCGAGGTGGCTTACTGTAGCACGACTCTACAGCTGCTTCGACCAGTGCTTTGAATTGATGTGGCAGAAATGGTGAAGAAATGAATGGCTGCCACATTCTGGTGAAGTGCGTTTTCTTTCTTCTGAGACAATGACTGCTGTCTCTGCTGAAGCATGTCATCCAGTGTCGGTTGATTCTTCAATGGAGGATTTGCAGTGGCCTCTTTTTGGTCCTCTTCCATCACCAAAGGGTGCTGCCTCATCTGATTTGAATAGTAGTGGTCATTCCCGCTGGTATTTCAAGAGTATGTTCGCACGACTTGCACCGAGCTGTCGACGGCGAGAGCTTTGTGTAGTGCCGCCAAAGGAGACTTCTTCCGGCTTTCTTTTCTTGCTTGCTCGGTGGCTCTTCACCTGCAGTTGACGCCATTCTTAGAGAACACACCTGATCGAGGGCTGTATCAGCACTGAGATAGTTGAAAATAGCGCAATGGCGAAGTTAGCGTGTTTTGCGTTTGTCTCGATAAGCAGCGCAGCCGGCAGCAGAGAGCCGCGATTACATGAGAAAAGCTGGAACACAAGGCGGGAGTCGTCGATGGTGATGCAACGTTCTCTTCGGACATATTTATTTCTTTTTAATTTCCAAACATCTAAAGATTGTCCAGGTAACGCTTTGGGGGTACACATTTCATCGCATATAGTTACAGAGCCTTAAAGGACATCATATATGGTTATGAAAGAGCCATAGAATAAAGGTTGGTAAAAATAAACTGAAACTGATCGTGTCTCACGGGTGTCATGCAGATAGACTGAATCAGAGCATACAAATAATGAGCCGGTCATGCGAAGTTCTCAGTGAATAAACATGTTCTGAGGAGAACGCGGAGCAAGCATATAATTCGTTACTTGTTCAATTATTCCGCCTGTCAGAATATTCGCCGTTTCTACCGTTATTGGGCCATCTTCGAATATTCGGGAATTTCCGAATATGCATTTCTCGAATCGAATACGCTTCGAATAAGGAAAATATTCGATTTGTATTCGAAATTTCGAATATTCGCACACCCCTACTCACAGGGGATTCAGATCAAGGAAAGAAAATTTAAGAGAGAATATAAATACGGTTGGATTTAATACAGCTGTCATTACCGGATTCTGAATGGGAGCTTGCGGCTGTCGTAGAAAAAGAGTTCACAAGTGTTGCATTGTGCTGGTGTTATTATACGGCTGAAAACGTCTATGGCGAAAAACTTCCATCGGAAAGTTTTGCAATTCCATACCCACACCTATCTTTATGCATCACTGGCGCCGCTTCATTCCACTGGAATCCATTTTGTCACTGCAATGGTCCGTCGGTTATCGGGCCTAAGCATTACATGGCGTGCCAAGCTGCACTTTTTCTCCTAAAGAAAATTGTAAAATCAGCTATTCCTGCTTGCTCTCTGATCTGCACAAATTTTTCTGTCTCGTAATGTGACACCTAACATTTTTCTTTTCATTGCTCCTTAGATGCAAGGGTGTTGAATATAAGCTCGAGAGCAATATTACGGCCGTATAATGAACAATGAAACGAAAATTGTTTGACGTAACATTAAGAGACAGGCAGACAGCAGTGTAGATAAGAGAGAAAATGGGGATGGTCCACATTCTAATCGATATTAGGAGACAAAAAATGGAGCTGGGCAGGCGATGCTACTGGTAGGTCCGATAACCGAGGGACCATTAGAACTACATAATAGCTGCCATGGGGAGGGAAGCGCCATCGAGGACGTAGAAAATTAGGTGAAGTCATGAAATTGTAAAATTTACAGGCGTAAGTTGATATCAGCTAGCGTAAAACACAGGAGTCTTGTGCACAAAGACACAAAAGCTGGACCATTCGCCCCTACCTGATCACGCTTACCTTGCTCCTTCAGGGCTGAGCGTTGAGCTTGTTGGTGCTGCATTAACGGCACATTTCTTGTAAGACTGCACAATTTGCAGCTCATAACGATGTGACTCTACTTATGTTATGGCACTGTATTGCGATAACTACACGTCGTTCCTCCCCTACGTACTGCAGAGTCTGTAGTTTTGGATCCCACCAGAGACAAGTTATGTCTTAGAGGACGTGTACATTTGTTTGCCATGACCATTTCTATATTTCCATTAAATTATATAATAAGTTACCCCACACTTCCCATTGCTTTTTCTACTGGTTACTTCAGATGGTTCTAGCTAACAAAAATCTGGGCCCTTTGTTCCCCTCTCTGGTTTACTTATCGCGAACGGGAACCATTCGGTAGGTTTGATGTCTTCGAGTAGCATACAGGTGTGTATTGGGCCGGGCGTCCTCGAAAATATTGTTAAGCTAGTCAACAGCCTAATTGTCAGCCGAGTCACGTACTCCCTGCCGTACCACGTGAAGACCAAGGCAGAAAGAGAGCAAGCAGACACCATCCTCAGGAAGGCGTACAAGACGGCTCTGTGTCTATCGAGAAACACGTCGAACGAGAAGTTGCTCCAGCTGGGCATCAGCAACACCTTCAGCGAGCTCGCCGAGGCTCTGCTGGGTACGCAAACCGCGAGACTCAGAGGCAACCCTACGGGACGAGCGCTCCTGAGGAGGTTGGGTCGAGATACGAGTGGACTGGCAGACAGATCCGCGGACGTACCGGACCACATCAGAAAAACCATTAATGTGGGACCACTGCCAAAAAATATGGATCCCAACTTACACGAAAACAGGCGAAAAGCTAGGGCCGAATATGTTGAGAGAACGCTAGCCCAGCTAGACAATACAGTATACACGGACGCCGCCGTATATCCACACCGAAGAGAACGCGTAGCCGCGACGGTAGTGGTTAATAGGGAAGGAAACCCGATCACGTATGCCACAGCAAAGGTCGCTGGCACAGCGGAGGCCGAGGAGATTGCCGTAGCGCTGGCGGCAGCGGAAGGTTATAGAACAGGCCGATCTCTCAACATACTCACGGACTCAAAAGAGGTGTGCAGAAATTACACGAGAGGCAGAATCAGCAAAACTGCCCTCAGAATACTCAGCGGAGCCACCTCCACCGAGAAGGAAAAGCCCCGACACAAACTAATCTAGATCCCGGGTCACGTAGGCATAGTGGGGAACGAAAGGGCAGACAGCCTAGCTCGAGGTGAAGCGTTCCGAGCTGGGTGGTCGAATGCCCCGGAGACCCACCTACAGGCTTGCGAGGGGGGATACGCAGAGACCCTGAACTTACATAGAGGAACTAGAATTAGATATCCGCCACCTCACAAAGACCTCTCAAAGGAGGAAGCGACCAGCTGGCGCAGACTACAGACAAACTCCTTCCCCAACTTACACGTGCTCAATAAGATGTTTCCGACACAATACAGGGCCACCTGCCCTTGGTGCGGTGCCAAACCTACACTAGACCACATCACCTGGGAGTGCGAACGCAACAAAGCATTCCACAAACACGAACACCCGAGTGCGGAGCAATGGGAGAGTCGGCTCACCAGCAGCGAGCTCACGGCCCAAAGGGCCCTAGTGCAGCACGCGAGCGATGCAGCGCGACTCAGTGGAGCCCTGGAATAGGGGCTCACCCTTGCTGAAGAGAAGTCTCCAGTCGCCAGCGCCAAGAAGATGAAGACGACGGAGACCTCATAACCGTGAAACTCTCGAAAGACTCAAAAGTTTTCCCTCCCTCCCTCTACGTGTGGGAAGACACAGATGAAAGAGGCCATACACAGGCTATTTACACTGAAGCCAGACCGTCAGGCCGACACTCGCTCGCGCTAAGGGCAGAGACCCACTTCGTCATCGTTCTCACCGCGGCTCGTCCCTTGAGCTTCGCTCGATGATATCGTAATACTACACCCCTGCCACAAAAGCACCATCACGGAGCTGTTTAATAACCAAGGCGCAAGGAGAGTTGTAGGATTTGAGTCAGGCGACGTGGACAATGACATTGGTTGTCACAGCGGAGGACGTAGTGGGCGTGGCTAGAACAATTTCACAGGTGACATCGGTCACGTTGCGGAGCACGCGATATGGGCCTGTGTAGCAGGAAAGCAGTTTTTCACACAGGCCAACTTTACGCGATGGTGACCAAAGCAAGACGAGGATGCCAGGCACAAAGTGGACATCGCGGTGAATGGGGTCGTAGCGTTGCTTTTGTTTGCTTTGAGAGAATTATAGACGAGCGCGCGCAAGTTGGCGAGCTTGGTCAGCATGGGCGATAACGTCACGGGCATAAGCGCTTGTTGAAGCTGTGGTGGACGGAAGCAGCGTCCAGTGGTAGCTTCGGTTCAAGGCCATACAAGCGGTAAAAAGGTGAGAAGCCAGCAGTTTCGAGACAGGAAGAGTTGTACGCAAAGATAATGTAAGGTAGAGCCTGGTCCCAGTCGTGGCGTTCGTCTGAAACGTGTTTGGATAGCATGTCAGTAAGCGTTTGGTTCAAACGCTCAGTGAAACCGTTCGTTTTAGGGTTGTAGGAGGTGATAAATTTATGCTTTATTGAGTAGGCACGCATGATGTCGTCAATGACTTTGGCTAAGAACGAACGTACAGTCACGGTCTGTTAGCAATTGACGCGGAGCACCATGAATCAAAATGATATCATGCAGGAGGAAGTCCGTAACATCAGTTGCGCAACTGGTCGGAAGAGCGCGGGTTACGGCGTAGTGGGTCGCGTAGTCCGCCGCGACTGCAACCCACTTGTTTCCTGACGTAGATTCCGGAAATTGGTCGAGAAGGTCTAAGCCGACACGCCGGAAGGGCTGGGCAGGGATGTCGGGTGGCTGCAGGTAACCAGCGGGGAGCAGCGAAGGCTTCTTGCGTCATTTGCAAAGTTCACAAGCGGCGACGTAACGTCGTACGGAACGGGCAAGGCCCGGCCAGAAAAAACGGTGACGTACAGGGTCATAGGTTCAAGCTACACCGACGGGTGCTGCCGTTGGGGCGTCGTGAAGCACTTCTAGTACGGTTGAGCGGAGGTGTTTAGGTATGACAAGTAGGAACTCAGAGCCATCCGGATGAAGGTTACGACGGTACAGAGTACCGTCTCGGAAGACGAAGAGGCGTAGAGTGCCATCGGCCGGAGATTGTTCAAAATGGTCGATGAGTGCTCTGATGTGGGCGTCACGACGTTGCTCGTCGGGGAAATGAAGCAGCTGCGATAGGGAGAATACGCCAGCAGCACTGGTAATATTTGAGAAGTCGGGGTCGTGAACAGGGTAACGCGACAAGCTGTCAGCGTCTTGGTACAGGCGGCCAGTCTAGTAGACCACGGAATATGAAAATTCTTGTAGCCTCAAAGCCCATCGGCCAAGCCGGCCTGTAGGATCTTTTAGCGATGAGAGCCAGCAGAGAGCATGATGGTTAGTGACTTGCCATATTGCCATATTTGCCATATTACGTGTGCCGACAATGTACAATGCTTAATGTTTTCATTTTATCGCATACAAGCTGCGTGGTGTACTTGAATTATCCACACACGATGATGAATTTTTTCACTTGGTATTGTGCACTTCCTATGCAGGTGCGCGTTCTTGATTGAAAATCAAGCTTTCTTTTGTTATTCAGTTTCCTAAAGTTTTTGAGTTCGTTTCAGCAATATTTACTAACTAGCAGGCCTTAGATAAAACGGCGAATTTTCTTGGGTGAGGTTAAAAAAACTATATTGCGCATTTTGATCCTTGCAGTCTTTCACATGCAAAAGCTAATAGAATAATCCCTATGCTGACATCGAATGACTAAAAAATTTCTGCTTCCACAGAAACTTCTCCGATGACACCTTCTGGAAGTAAAGCAACGCCTACCCTGAGCACCTTTGAGCCTCCGATTTCAGTTGCGATACCAGCGGCACCAGTCCCCACGCCACCACCACCAATGAGCACGCCATCGACAATGATTGGAATCACCAGCACAGCCATTGCCAGCACCCCCACGCCATCAACATCTGCCACTCCAACACGTAAGTTGTTCTTGCGCAAAGTATCCTGCGCAGCTGCTACTTTTAGCATTGAGTGCATTTACGAGAGCCCTAGACAAGGGAAGGCCAAAGAAAGAAAATGTTTTACTCAGATGCCTAAACATTATATTACTCCTTCACCGATGCATATAATTGCTTCTATCATGTGCGGCACATCTTTATGTTCACTGCAAGAGGAAAGCCTCGCTCCGCGATCTCCGACAGCGCTAATGGAGAAAGAACGAGTCAAACAGAGTTCACATTCTCTGGAATTCGGAACTTATTACAGAACGCAGAATGATCAGTTAAGGTACAGGGCCATAACGATAGGCGAGTGAGGTCTAGGATGGTTATCAAGTTGGAAGAAAAGGGCAAACTTACTCAACAACGTGTCAAACATAGGTGAAGTAAGGGTAACATTAGACGACGTCAGGCTGTAGCTCCCACCGATGCAGTTTTAGAGCAGAAACGTCAAGATAACATCGAGGTAGTGGGACAAACCCTTACTTTTCAGAATTCCAAATGAGCAATGCAAGGGAGGGATTAAGGCACCAAGGCAAATAGTTGGTAGCCTGTTGCAAGTAACGAAGGACCTATTAAAGAAAGGACAAATCTTGAAAGTGTATAACTGACGAGATAACATTCAAGTCGCTCAAATATGAGTACTCACAAGCAAAAGAGTCAGCGATATTCGAAATTATTGTGTAGGAAAGATCGAGGAAGAAGTAAAAAAGTTCTAGCATAAAATCAGTGAGATAAAACTTACTATGGGAGAAGGATACATGTATGACTTGAAAGACAAGCTTGGTAATACCAATTATATTTTCGGTGTTGTTATAAAAGCTGCAAAATTATTGTTACTGGCCTCTAATTTAACCCGAGCAGTCTCGAAACCTTAGTGGAAAGTAGTGATGAGCAGGATAGAGAGGCTACTTCCATAACTGGCGATGAAGTTTAAGGGAAATGTAGGATATGTCCCCAAGGAAAGCGGCAGGAGGAAATGAAATAACTGTCAGTTAAATGAAAGATGGAGGAAATATGCTAGAAAATATTTCCCTCCTTTTTTGCTTTCGGCTTGGGATCAAGTGCAAGTTATCAATCAGGAAATTAAGAAATCTGCGGTGTACAATCAGACTATCTATATGGTTGTAGAAGGCATCTGATTCAGTTGAAGCACCAGCATTTATAGAAATATTGCGTAATCAAGGAGTAACAACACCAGACGTGAATATCTCAGAAAATATATACAGTGCTTCCACCGCAACTTTCTTTCTCGAATAGAAAAGGAAAAGAAACTGCCTATGAAGAAAGTGGTCAAATAAGACCCCACTGTTTGAAATTCTAATCACTATGTACTTGGATGAAGTATCCAACCTATTAGACTGGAATGTCGGAGGTGTGAAGAATAATGGAGAACGCCTCAACAACCTTCGGTTTGTAGATAACATTGGCCCGTTCTTTATTGAGGACCTTAACCAAGAACGCGTAAGATAATTTTTGAAGGATAAATGTAGAAGAGAAGGATTGTGTTTAGTAGACATGGTAATTTGTCACAGGGGATTCAGATCAAGAAAACAAAATTTAAGAGATAACATAAATACGGTTGGATTTAATACAGCTGTCATTACCGCATTCTGAATGGGAGCTTGCGACTGTCGTAGAAGAAGAGTTCACATGTGTTGCATTGTGCTGGTGTTATTATACTGTTGAAAACGTCTATGGCGAAAAACTTCCATCGGAAAGTTTTGCAATTCCATACCCGCACCTAACTTTATGCATCACTGGCGCTGCTTCCTTTCCACTGGAATCCATTTTGTCACTGTAATGGTCCGTCGGTTATCGTGCCTAAGCATTACATGGTGTGCCAGGCTGCACTTTTTCTCCTAAAGGAAATAGTAAAATCAGCTATTCCTGCTTGCTCTCTGATCTGCACAAATTTTTCTGTCTCGTAATGTGACACCTAACATTTTTCTTTTCATTGCTCCTTAAATGCAAGGGTGTTGAATATAAGCTCGACAGCAATATTACGACCGTATAATGAGCAATGAAACGAAAATTTTTTGACGTAACATTAAGAGACAGGCAGACAGCAGTGTAGATAAGAGAGAAAATGGGGATGGTCCACATTCTAATCGATAGTAGGAGAAAAAAAATGGAGTTGGGCAGGTGATGTTACTGGTAGGTCCGATAACCGAGGGACCATTAGAACTACATAATAGCTGCCATGGGGAGGGAAGCACCATCGAGGACGTAGAAAATTAGGTGAAGTGATGAAATTGTAAAATTTACAGGGGTAAGTTGATATCAGCTAGCGTACAACACAGGGGTCTTGTACACAAAGACACAAAAGCTGGACAACTCGCCCCCTCCTTATCACGCACACCTTGCTCCTTCAGGGCTGGGCGTTGAGCTGGTTGGTGCTGCATTAACGGTACATTTCTCGTAAGACTGCACAATTTGCAGCTCATAACAATGTGACTCTACTTATGTCAGGGCACTGTAATGCGATAACTACATGGCGTTCCTCCCCTACGTACTGCAGAGTGTGTAGTTTTGGATCCCACCAGCTACAAGTTATGTTTTAGAGGACGTGTACATTTGTTTGCCATGACCATTTCTATATTTCCATTAAAATGAACTAATAAGTTACCCCATACTTCCCATAGCTTTTTCTACTGGTTACTTCAGATGGTTCTAGCTAACAAAAATCTGGGCCCTTTGTTCCCCTCTCTGGTTTACTTATCGCGAACGGGAACCATTCGGTAGGTTTGATGTCTTCGAGTAGCATACAGGTGTGTATTGGGCCGGGTGTCCTCGAAAATATTGTTACGTGTGGGAAGACACAGATGAAAGAGGCCATATACAGGGCTATTTACACTGAAGCCAGACCGTCAGGCCGACACTCGCTCGCGCTAAGGGCAGAGACCCACTTCGTCGTCAATCTCACCGCGGCTCGTCCTTGAGCTTCGCTCGATGATATCGTAATACTACACCCCTGCCGCAAAAGCACCATCACGGTGCTGTTTAATAACCAAGGCGCAAGGAGAGTTGTACGATTTGAGTGAGGCGACCTGGACAATGACATTGGTTGTCACAGCGCAGGACGTAGTGGGCGTGGCTAGAACAATTTCCCAGGTGACATCGGTCACGTGGCGGAGCACGCGATATGGGCCTGTGTAGCAGGAAAGCAATTTTTCACACAGGCCAACTTTACGCGATGGTGACCAAAGCAAGACGAGGATACCGGGCACAAAGTGGACATCGTGGTGAAGGGGGTCGTAGCATAGCTTTTGTTTGCCTTGAGAGAATTATAGACGAGCGCGCGCAAGTTGGCGAGATTGGTCAGCATGGGCGATAACGTCACGGTCATAAGCGCTAGTTGAAGCTGTGGTGGACGGAAGCAGGGTCCAGTGGTAGCGTCGGTTCACGGCCATACAAGTGGTAAAAAGGTGAGAAGCCAGCAGTTTCGAGACGGGAAGAGTTGTACGCCAAGATAATGTAAGGTAGAGCCTGGTCCCAGTCGTGGCATTCGTCTGAAACGTGTTTGGATAGCATGTCAGTAAGGGTTTGGTTCAAACGCTCAGTGAGGCCATTCGCTTTAGGGTTGTAGGAGGTTATAAATTTATTCTTTTTTGAGCAGGCACGCATGATGCCGTCAATTACTTTGGCTAAGAACGAACGTACAGTCACGGTCTGTTAGCAATTGACGCGGAGCACCATGAATCAAAATGATATCATGCAGGAGGAAGTCCGTAACAACAGTTGCGCAACTGGTCGGAATAGCGCGGGTTACGGCGTAGTGGGTCGCGTAGTCCGCCGCGACTGGAACCCACTTGTTTCCTGACGTAGATTCCGGAAATTCGTCGAGAAGGTCTAAGCCGATACGCCGGAAGGGCTGGGCAGGGATGTCGGGCGGCTGCAGGTAACCAGCGGGGAGCTGCGAAGGCTTCTTGCGTCGTTGGCAAAGTTCACAAGCGGCGACGTAACGTCGTACGGAACGGGCAAGGCCCGTCCAGAAGAAACAGTGACGTACAGGGTCATAGGTTCAAGCTGCACCGCGGGGTGCTGCCGTTGGGGCGTCGTGAAGCACTTCTAGTACGGTTGAGCGGGGGTGTCTAGGTATGACAAGTAGGAACTCAGAGCCATCCGGATGAAGGTTAGGACGGTACAGAGTACCGTCGCGGAGGACGAAGAGGCGTAGAGTGGCATCGGCTGGAGAGTGTTCAAAACGGTCGATGAGTGAGTGCTCTGACGTGGGCGTCACGACGTTGCTCGTCGGGGAAATGAAGCAGCTGCGATACAGAGAATACGCAAGCAGCACTGGTAATATTTGAGAAGTCGGGGTCATGAACAGGGTAATGCGACAAGCTGTCAGCGTCTTGGTGCAAGCGGCCAGACTAGTAGATCACGGAATATGAAAATTCTTGTAGCCTCAAAGCCCATCGGCCATGCCGGCCTGTAGGATCTTTTAGCGATGAGAGCCAACAGAGAGCATGATGGTTAGTGACTTGCCATATTGCCATATTTGCCATATTACGTGTGCCGACAATGTACACTGCGTCATGTTTTTATTTTATCGCATACAAGCTGCGTGGTGTACTTGAAGTATCCGCACACGATGATGAATTTTTTCACTTGATATTGTGCACTTCCTATGCAGGTGCGCGTTCTTGATTGAAAATCAAGCTTTCTTTTGTTATTCAGTTTCCTAAAGTTTTTGAGTTCGTTTCAGCAATATTTACTCACTAGCAGGCCTTAGATAAAACGGCAAATTTTCTTGGGTGAGGCTAAAAAAACCATATTGCGCATTTTGATCCTTGCAGTCTTTCACATGCAAAAGCTAATATAATAATCCCCATGCTCACATCGAATGACTAAATATTTCTGCTTCCACAGAAACTTCTCCGATGACACCTTCTGGAGGTAAAGCAACGCCTATCCTGAGCACCTTTGAGCCTCCGATTTCAGTTGCGATACCAGCGGCACCAGTCCCCACGGCACCACCACCAATGAGCACGCCATCGACAATTATTGGAATCACAAGCACAGCCATTGCCAGCAGCCCCACGCCATCAACATCTGCCACTCCAACTCGTAAGTTGTTCTTGCGCAAAGTATCCTGCGCAGCTGCTACTTTTAGCATTGAGTGCATTTACGAGAGCCCTAGACAAGGGAAGGCCTAAGAAAGAAAATTTTTTACATGGATGCTTAAACATTATATTACTCCTTCACCGATGCATACAATTGCTTCTATCATGTGCAGCACATCTTTATGTTCACTGCAAGAGGAAAGCCTCGCTCCGCGATCTCCGACAGCGCTAATGGAGAAATAACGAGTCAAACAGATTTCACATTCTCTGGGATTCGGAACTTATTACAGAACGCAGAATCGTCAGTTAAGGTACAGGGCCATAACGATAGGCGAGTGAGGTCTAGGATGGTTATCAAGTTGGAAGAAAAGGGCAAACTTACTCAACAATGTGTCAAACATAGGTGAAGTAAGGGTAACATTAGACGACGTCAGGCTGTAGCTCCCAACGATGCAGTTTTAGAGCAGAAACGTCAAGATAACATCGAGGGAGTGGGACAAACCCTTACTTTTCAGAATTCCGAATGAGGAATGCAAGGGAGGGATTAAGGCACCAAGGCAAATAGTTGGTAGCCTGTTGAAAGTAACGAAGGACCTATTAAAGAAAGGACAAATCTTGAAAGTGTATAACTCACGAGATAACATACAAGTCGCTCAAATGTGAGTACTCGCAAGCAAAAGAGTCAGCGATATTCGAAATTATTGTATAGGAAAGATCGAGGAAGAAGTAAAAAAGTTCTAGCATAAAATCAGTGAGATAAAACTTACTATGGGAGAAGGATACATGTATGACTTGAAAGACAAGCTTGGTAATACCAATTATATTTTCGGTGTTGTTATAAAAGCTGCAAAATAATTGTTACTGGCCTTCAATTTAACCCGAGCAGCCTTGAAACCTTAGTGGATAGGAGTGATGAACAGGATAGAGAGGCTACTTCCATACCTGGCGATGAAGTTTAAGGGAAATGCAGGATATGTCCGCAAGGAAAGCGGCAGGAGGAAATGAAATAACTGTCAGTTTAATGAAAGATGGAGGAAATATGCTAGAAAATATTTCCCTCCTTTTTTGCTTTCGGCTTGGGATCAAGTGCAAGTTATCAATCAGGAAATTAAGAAAAGTGCGGTGTACAATCAGATTATCTATATGGTTGTAGAAGGCATCTGATTCAGTTGAAGCACCAGCATTTGTAGAAATATTGCGTAATCAAAAAGTAACAATACCAGACGTGAATATCTCAGAAAATATATACAGTGCTTTCACCGTAACCTTCTTTCTTGAATAGAAAAGCAAAAGAAACTGCCTATGAAGAAAGTGGTCAAATAAGAACCCACTGTTTGAAATTCTAATCACTAAGTACTTGGATGAAGTATTCAACCTATTAGACTGGAATGTCGGAGGTGTGAAGAATAATGGAGAACTCCTCAACAACCTTCGGTTTGTAGATAACATTGGCCCGTTCTTTATTGAGGACCTTAACCAAGAACGCGTAAGATAATTTTTGAAGGATAAATGTAGAAGAGAAGGATTGTGTTTAGTAGACATGGTAATTGGTCACAGGGGATTCAGATCAAGAAAACAAAATTTAAGAGATAACATAAATACGGTTGGATTTAATACAGCTGTCATTACCGCATTCTGAATGGGAGCTTGCGACTGTCGTAGAAGAAGAGTTCACATGTGTTGCATTGTGCTGGTGTTATTATACTGTTGAAAACGTCTATGGCGAAAAACTTCCATCGGAAAGTTTTGCAATTCCATACCCGCACCTAACTTTATGCATCACTGGCGCTGCTTCCTTTCCACTGGAATCCATTTTGTCACTGTAATGGTCCGTCGGTTATCGTGCCTAAGCATTACATGGTGTGCCAGGCTGCACTTTTTCTCCTAAAGGAAATAGTAAAATCAGCTATTCCTGCTTGCTCTCTGATCTGCACAAATTTTTCTGTCTCGTAATGTGACACCTAACATTTTTCTTTTCATTGCTCCTTAAATGCAAGGGTGTTGAATATAAGCTCGACAGCAATATTACGACCGTATAATGAGCAATGAAACGAAAATTTTTTGACGTAACATTAAGAGACAGGCAGACAGCAGTGTAGATAAGAGAGAAAATGGGGATGGTCCACATTCTAATCGATAGTAGGAGAAAAAAAATGGAGTTGGGCAGGTGATGTTACTGGTAGGTCCGATAACCGAGGGACCATTAGAACTACATAATAGCTGCCATGGGGAGGGAAGCACCATCGAGGACGTAGAAAATTAGGTGAAGTGATGAAATTGTAAAATTTACGGGGGTAAGTTGATATCAGCTAGCGTACAACACAGGGGTCTTGTACACAAAGACACAAAAGCTGGACAACTCGCCCCCTCCTTATCACGCATACCTTGCTCCTTCAGGGCTGGGCGTTGAGCTGGTTGGTGCTGCATTAACGGTACATTTCTCGTAAGACTGCACAATTTGCAGCTCATAACAATGTGACTCTACTTATGTCAGGGCACTGTAATGCGATAACTACATGGCGTTCCTCCCCTACGTACTGCAGAGTGTGTAGTTTTGGATCCCACCAGCGACAAGTTGTGTTTTAGAGGACGTGTACATTTGTTTGCCATGACCATTTCTATATTTCCATTAAAATGAACTAATAAGTTACCCCATACTTCCCATAGCTTTTTCTACTGGTTACTTCAGATGGTTCTAGCTAACAAAAATCTGGGCCCTTTGTTCCCCTCTCTGGTTTACTTATCGCGAACGGGAACCATTCGGTAGGTTTGATGTCTTCGAGTAGCATACAGGTGTGTATTGGGCCGGGTGTCCTCGAAAATATTGTTACGTGTGGGAAGACACAGATGAAAGAGGCCATATACAGGGCTATTTACACTGAAGCCAGACCGTCAGGCCGACACTCGCTCGCGCTAAGGGCAGAGACCCACTTCGTCGTCAATCTCACCGCGGCTCGTCCTTGAGCTTCGCTCGATGATATCGTAATACTACACCCCTGCCGCAAAAGCACCATCACGGTGCTGTTTAATAACCAAGGCGCAAGGAGAGTTGTACGATTTGAGTGAGGCGACCTGGACAATGACATTGGTTGTCACAGCGCAGGACGTAGTGGGCGTGGCTAGAACAATTTCCCAGGTGACATCGGTCACGTGGCGGAGCACGCGATATGGGCCTGTGTAGCAGGAAAGCAATTTTTCACACAGGCCAACTTTACGCGATGGTGACCAAAGCAAGACGAGGATACCGGGCACAAAGTGGACATCGTGGTGAAGGTGGTCGTAGCATAGCTTTTGTTTGCCTTGAGAGAATTATAGACGAGCGCGCGCAAGTTGGCGAGATTGGTCAGCATGGGCGATAACGTCACGGTCATAAGCGCTAGTTGAAGCTGTGGTGGACGGAAGCAGGGTCCAGTGGTAGCGTCGGTTCACGGCCATACAAGTGGTAAAAAGGTGAGAAGCCAGCAGTTTCGAGACGGGAAGAGTTGTACGCCAAGATAATGTAAGGTAGAGCCTGGTCCCAGTCGTGGCATTCGTCTGAAACGTGTTTGGATAGCATGTCAGTAAGGGTTTGGTTCAAACGCTCAGTGAGGCCATTCGCTTTAGGGTTGTAGGAGGTTATAAATTTATTCTTTTTTGAGCAGGCACGCATGATGCCGTCAATTACTTTGGCTAAGAACGAACGTACAGTCACGGTCTGTTAGCAATTGACGCGGAGCACCATGAATCAAAATGATATCATGCAGGAGGAAGTCTGTAACAACAGTTGCGCAACTGGTCGGAATAGCGCGGGTTACGGCGTAGTGGGTCGCGTAGTCCGCCGCGACTGGAACCCACTTGTTTCCTGACGTAGATTCCGGAAATTCGTCGAGAAGGTCTAAGCCGATACGCCGGAAGGGCTGGGCAGGGATGTCGGGCGGCTGCAGGTAACCAGCGGGGAGATGCGAAGGCTTCTTGCGTCGTTGGCAAAGTTCACAAGCGGCGACGTAACGTCGTACGGAACGGGCAAGGCCCGTCCAGAAGAAACAGTGACGTACAGGGTCATAGGTTCAAGCTGCACCGCGGGGTGCTGCCGTTGGGGCGTCGTGAAGCACTTCTAGTACGGTTGAGCGGGGGTGTTTAGGTATGAAAAGTAGGAACTCAGAGCCATCCGGATGAAGGTTAGGACGGTACAGAGTACCGTCGCGGAGGACGAAGAGGCGTAGAGTGGCATCGGCTGGAGAGTGTTCAAAACGGTCGATGAGTGAGTGCTCTGACGTGGGCGTCACGACGTTGCTCGTCGGGGAAATGAAGCAGCTGCGATACAGAGAATACGCACGCAGCACCGGTAATATTTGAGAAGTCGGGGTCATGAACAGGGTAATGCGACAAGCTGTCAGCGTCTTGGTGCAGGCGGCCAGACTAGTAGATCACGGAATATGAAAATTCTTGTAGCCTCAAAGCCCATCGGCCATGCCGGCCTGTAGGATCTTTTAGCGATGAGAGCCAACAGAGAGCATGATGGTTAGTGACTTGCCATATTGCCATATTTGCCATATTACGTGTGCCGACAATGTACACTGCGTCATGTTTTTATTTTATCGCATACAAGCTGCGTGGTGTACTTGAAGTATCCGCACACGATGATGAATTTTTTCACTTGATATTGTGCACTTCCTATGCAGGTGCGCGTTCTTGATTGAAAATCAAGCTTTCTTTTGTTATTCAGTTTCCTAAAGTTTTTGAGTTCGTTTCAGCAATATTTACTCACTAGCAGGCCTTAGATAAAACGGCAAATTTTCTTGGGTGAGGCTAAAAAAACCACATTGCGCATTTTGATCCTTGCAGTCTTTCACATGCAAAAGCTAATATAATAATCCCCATGCTCACATCGAATGACTAAAAAATTTCTGCTTCCACAGAAACTTCTCCGATGACACCTTCTGGAGGTAAAGCAACGCCTATCCTGAGCACCTTTGAGCCTCCGATTTCAGTTGCGATACCAGCGGCACCAGTCCCCACGGCACCACCACCAATGAGCACGCCATCGACAATTATTGGAATCACAAGCACAGCCATTGCCAGCAGCCCCACGCCATCAACATCTGCCACTCCAACTCGTAAGTTGTTCTTGCGCAAAGTATCCTGCGCAGCTGCTACTTTTAGCATTGAGTGCATTTACGAGAGCCCTAGACAAGGGAAGGCCTAAGAAAGAAAATTTTTTACATGGATGTTTAAACATTATATTACTCCTTCACCGATGCAAACAATTGCTTCTATCATGTGCAGCACATCTTTATGTTCACTGCAAGAGGAAAGCCTCGCTCCGCGATCTCCGACAGCGCTAATGGAGAAATAACGAGTCAAACAGATTTCACATTCTCTGGAATTCGGAACTTATTACAGAACGCAGAATCGTCAGCTAAGGTACAGGGCCATAACGATAGGCGATTGAGGTCTAGGATGGTTATCAAGTTGGAAGAAAAGGGCAAACTTACTCAACAATGTGTCAAACATAGGTGAAGTAAGTGTAACATTAGACGACATCAGGCTGTAGCTCCCAACGATGCAGTTTTAGAGCAGAAACGTCAAGATAACATCGAGGGAGTGGGACAAACCCTTACTTTTCAGAATTCCGAATGAGCAATGCAAGGGAGGGATTAAGGCACCAAGGCAAATAGTTGGTAGCCTGTTGAAAGTAACGAAGGACCTATTAAAGAAAGGACAAATCTTGAAAGTGTATAACTCACGAGATAACATACAAGTCGCTCAAATGTGAGTACTCGCAAGCAAAAGAGTCAGCGATATTCGAAATTATTGTATAGGAAAGATCGAGGAAGAAGTAAAAAAGTTCTGGCATAAAATCAGTGAGATAAAACTTACTATGGGAGAAGGATACATGTATGACTTGAAAGACAAGCTTGGTAATACCAATTATATTTTCGGTGTTGTTATAAAAGCTGCAAAATAATTGTTACTGGCCTTCAATTTAACCCGAGCAGCCTTGAAACCTTAGTGGATAGGAGTGATGAACAGGATAGAGAGGCTACTTCCATACCTGGCGATGGAGTTTAAGGGAAATGCAGGATATGTCCGCAAGGAAAGCGGCAGGAGGAAATGAAATAACTGTCAGTTTAATGAAAGATGGAGGAAATATGCTAGAAAATATTTCCCTCCTTTTTTGCTTTCGGCTTGGGATCAAGTGCAAGTTATCAATCAGGAAATTAAGAAAAGTGCGGTGTACAATCAGATTATCTATATGGTTGTAGAAGGCATCTGATTCAGTTGAAGCACCAGCATTTGTAGAAATATTGCGTAATCAAAAAGTAACAATACCAGACGTGAATATCTCAGAAAATATATACAGTGCTTTCACCGCAACCTTCTTTCTTGAATAGAAAAGCAAAAGAAACTGCCTATGAAGAAAGTGGTCAAATAAGAACCCACTGTTTGATATTCTAATCACTAAGTACTTGGATGAAGTATTCAACCTATTAGACTGGAATGTCGGAGGTGTGAGGAATAACGGAGCATGCCTCAACAACCTTCGGCTTGTAGATAACATTGGCCCGTTCTTTATTGAGGACCTTAACCAAGAACGCGTAAGACAATTTTTGAAGGATAAATGCTGAAGAGAAGGATTGTGTTTAGTAGACATGGTAATTGCTCACAGGGGATTCAGATCAAGAAAAGAAAATGTAAGAGGGAATATAAATACGGTTGGATTTAATACAGCTGTCATTACCGCATTCTGAATGGGAGCTTGCGACTGTCGTAGAAAAAGATTTCACAAGTGTTGCATTGTGCTGGTGTTATTATACGGCTGAAAACGTCTATGGCGAAAAACTTCCATCGGAAAGTTTTGCAATTCCATACCCACACCTAACTTTATGCATCACTGGCGCCGCTTCTTTTCCACTGGAATTCATTTTGTCACTGTAATGGTCCGTCGGTTATCGTGCCTAAGCATTACATGGCGTGCCAGGCTGCACTTTTTCTCCTAAAAAAAATAGTAAAATCAGCTATTCCTGCTTGCTCTCTGATCTGCACAAATTTTTCTGTCTCGTAATGTGACACCAAACATTTTTCTTTTCATTGCTCCTTAAATGCAACGGTGTTGAATGTAAGCTCGACAGCAATATTACGACCGTATAATGAGCAGTGAAACGAAAATTGTTTGACGTAACATTAAGAGACAGGCAGACAGCAGTGTAGATGAGAGAGAAAATGGGGATGGTCCACATTCTAATCGATATTAGGAGAAAAAAAATGGAGCTGGGCAGGCGATGTTACTGGTATGTCCGATAACCGAGGGACCATTAGAATTACATAATAGCTGCCATTGGGAGGGAAGCGCCATCGAGGACGTAGAAAATTAGGTGAAGTGATGAAATTGTAAAATTTACGGGCGTAAGTTGATATCAGTTTACGTACAACACAGGGGTCTTGTACACAAAGACACAAAAGCTGGACCACTCGCCCCCTCCTTATCACGCATACCTTGCTCCTTCAGGGCTGGGCGTTGAGCTGGTTGGTGCTGCATTAACGGTACATTTCTCGTAAGACTGCACAATTTGCAGCTCATAACAATGTGACTCTACTTAGGTCAGGGCACTGTAATGCGATAACTACATAGCGTTCCTACCCTACGTACTGCAGAGTGTGTAGTTTTGGATCCCACCAGCGACAAGTTATGTGTTAGAGGACGTGTACATTTGTTTGCCATGACCATTTCTATATTTCCATTGAAATGAACTAATACGTTACCCCATACTTCCCAAAGCTTTTTCTGCTGGTTACTTCAGATGGTTCTAGCTATTAAAAATCTGGGCCCTTTGTTCCCCTCTCTGGTTTACTTATCGCGAACGGGAACCATTCGGTAGGTTTGATGTCTTCGAGTAGCATACAGGTGTGTATTGGGCCGGGTGTCCTCGAAAATATTGTTACGTGTCGGAAGACACAGATGAAAGAGGCCATATACAGGCTATTTACACTGAAGCCAGACCGTCAGGCCGACACTCGCTCGCGCTAAGGGCAGAGACCCACTTCGTCGTCAATCTCACCGCGGCTCGTCCCTTGAGCTTCGCTCGATGATATCGTAGTACTACACCCCTGCCGCAAAAGCACCATCACGGTGCTGTTTAATAACCAAGGCGCAAGGAGAGTTGTAGGATTTGAGTCAGGCGACGTGGACAATGACATTGGTTGTCACAGCGGAGGACGTAGTGGGCATGGCTAGAACAATTTCACAGGTGACATCGGTCACATTGCGGAGCACGCGATATGGGCCTGTGTAGCAGGAAAGTAGTTTTTCACACAGGCCAACTTTACGCGATGGTGACCAAAGCAAGGCGAGGATGCCGGGCACAAAGAGGACATCGCGGTGAAGGGGGTCGTAGCGTTGCTTTTGTTTGCCTTGAGAGAATTATAGACGAGCGCGCGCAAGTTGGCGAGCTTGGTCAGCATGGGCGATAACTTCACGTGCATAAGCGCTAGTGGAAGCTGTGGTGGACGGAAGCACCGTCCAGTGGTAGCTTCGGTTCACGGCCATACAAGCGGTAAAAAGGTGTGAAGCCAGCAGTTTCGAGACGGGAAGAGTTGTACGCAAAGGTAATGTAAGGTAGGGCCTGGTCCCAGTCGTGGCGTTCGTCTGAAACGTGTTTGGATAGCATGTAAGTAAGCGTTTGGTTCAAACGCTCAGTGAGACCGTTCGTTTTAGGGTTGTAGGAGGTGATAAATTTATGCTTTATTGAGCAGGCACGCATGATGTCGTCAATGACTTTGGCTAAGAACGAACGTACAGTCACGGTCTGTTATAATTGACGCGGAGTACCATGAATCAAAATGATATCATGCAGGAGGAAGTCCGTAACATCAGTTGCGCAACTGGTCGGAAGAGCGCGGGTTACGGCGTAGTGGGTCGCGCAGTCCGCCGCGACTGCAACCCGCTTGTTTCCTGACGTAGATTCCGGAAATTGGTCGAGAAGGTCTAATCCGACAGGCCGGAAGGGCTGGGCAGGGATGTCGGGTGGCTGCAGGTAACCAGCGGGGAGCAGCGAATGCTTCTTGCGTCGTTGGCAAAGTTCACAAGCGGCGACGTAACGTCGTACGGAACGGGCAAGGCCCGGCCAGAAAAAACGGTGACGTACAGGGTCATAGGTTCAAGCTACACCGAGGGGTGCTGCCGTTGGGGCGTCGTGAAGCACTTCTAGTACGGTTGAGCGGAGGGATTTAGGTATGACAAGTAGGAACTCAGAGCCATCCGGATGAAGGTTACGACGCTACAGAGTACCGTCTCGGAGGACGAAGAGGCGTAGAGTGCCATCGGCCGGAGATTGTTCAAAATGGTCGATTAGTGCTCTGATGTGGGCGTCACGACGTTGCTCGTCGGGGAAATGAAGCAGCTGCGATAGAGAGAATACGCAAGGAGCACTGGTAATATATGAGAAGTCGGGGTCGTGAACAGGGTAACGCGACAAGCTGTCAGCGTCTTGGTGCAGGCGGCCAGACTAGTAGACCACGGAATATGAAAATTCTTGTAGCCTCAAAGCCCATCGGCCAAGTCGGCCTGTAGGATCTTTTAGCGATGAGAGCCAGCAGAGAGCATGATGGTTAGTGACTTGCCATATTGCCATATTTACCATATTACGTGTGCAGACAATGTACAATGCTTCATGTTTTCATTTTATCGCATACAAGCTGCGTGGTGTACTTGAATTAACGCACACGATGATGAATTTTTTCGCTTGATATTGTGCACTTCCTATGCAGCTGTGCGTTCTTGATTGAAAATCAAGCTTTCTTTTGTTATTCAGTTTCCTAAAGTTTTTGAGTTCGTTTCAGCAATATTTACTCACTAGCAGGCCTTAGATAAAACGGCGAATTTTCTTGGGTGAGGCTAAAAAAAACTATATTACGCATTTTGATCCTTGCAGTCTTTCAGATGCAAAAGCTAATAGAATAATCCCTATGCTGACATCGAATGACTAAAAAATTTCTGCTTCCACAGAAACTTCTCCGATGACACCTTCTGGAGGTAAAGCAACGCCTATCCTGAGCACCTTTGAGCCTCCGATTTCAGTTGCGATACCAGCGGCACCAGTCCCCACGCCACCACCACCAATGAGCACGCCATCGACAATTATTGGAATCACCAGCACAGCCATTGCCAGCAGCCCCACGCCATCAACATCTGCCACTGCAAATCGTAAGTTGTTCTTGCGCAAAGTATCCTGCGCAGCTGATAATTTTAGCATTGAGTGCATTTACGAGAGCCCTAGACAAGGGAAGGCCAAAGAAAGAAACTTTTTTACTCAGATGCTTAAACATTATATTACTCCTTCACCGATGCATATAATTGCGTCTATCATATGCAGCACATCTTTATGTTCACTGCAAGAGGAAAGCCTCGTTCCGCTATCTCCGACAGCGCTAATGGAGAAATAACGAGTCAAACAGATTTCACATTCTCTGGGATTCGGAACTTATTACAGAACGCAGAATCGTGAGCTAAGGTACAGGGCCATAACGATAGGCGAGTGAGGTCAAGGATGGTTATCAAGTTGGAAGAAAAGGGCAAAGTTACTCAACAATGTGTCAAACATAGGTGAAGTAAGGGTAACATTAGACGACGTCAGGCTGTAGCTCCCCACGATGCAGTTTTAGAGCAGAAACATCACGATAACATCGAGGTAGTGGGACGAACCCTTACTTTTCAGAATTCCGAGTGAGCAATGCAAGGGAGGGATTAAGGCACCAAGGCAAATAGTTGGTAGCCTGTTGGAAGTAATGAAGGACCTATTAAAGAAAGGACAAATCTTGAAAGTGTATAACTCACGAGATAACATACAAGTCGCACAAATGTGAGTACTCACAAGCAAAAGAGTCAGCGATATTCGAAATTATTGTGTAGGATAGATCGAGGAAGAAGTAAAAAAGTTCTAGCATAAAATCAGTGAGATAAAACTTACTTTGGGAGAAGGATACATGTATGACTTGAAGGACAAGCTTGGTAATGCCAATAATATTTTCGGTGGTGTTATAAAAGCTGCAAAATAATTGTTACTGGCCTCTAATTTAAACCGAGCAGCCTTGAAACCTTAGTGAAAAGTAGTGGTGAACAGGATAGAGAGGCTACTTCCATACCTGGCGATGAAGTTTAAGGGGAATGCAGGATATGTCCCCAAGGAAAGCGGCAGGAGGAAATGAAATAACTGTCAGTGTAATGAAAGATGGAGGAAATATGCTAGAAAATATTTCCCTCCTTTTTTGCTTTCGGCTTGGGATCAAGTGCAAGTTATCAATCAGGAAATTAAGAAATCTGCGGTGTACAATCAGACTATCTATATGGTTGTAGAAGGCATCTGACTCAGTTGAAGCACCAGCATTTATAGAAATATTGCGTAATCAAGGAGTAACAATACCAGACATGAATATCTCAGAAAATATATACAGTGCTTTCACCGCAACCTTCTTTCTCGAAGAGAAAAGGAAAAGAAACTGCCTATGAAGAAAGTGGTCAAATAAGAACCCGCTGTTTGAAATTCTAATCACTAAGTACTTGGATGAAGTATTGAACCTATTAGACTGGAATGTCGGAGGTGTGAGGAATAACGGAGAATGCCTCAACAACCTTCGGTTTGTAGATAACATTGGCCCGTTCTTTATTGAGGACCTTAACCAAGAACGCGTAAGACAATTTTTGAAGGATAAATGCTGAAGAGAAGGATTGATTTTAGTAGACATGGTAATTGCTCACAGGGGATTCAGATCAAGAAAAGAAAATTTAAGAGAGAATATAAATACGGTTGGATTTATTACAGCTGTCATTACCGCATTCTGAATGGGATCTTGCGACTGTCGTAGAAAAAGAGTTCACAAGTGTTGCATTGTGCTGGTGTTATTATACGGCTGAAAACGTCTATGGCGAAAAACTTCCATCGGAAAGTTTTGCAATTTCATACTCACACCTAACTTAACGCATCACTGGCGCCGCTTCCTTTCCACTGGAATCCATTTTGTCACTGTAATGGTCCGTCGGTTATCGGGCCTAAGCATTACATGGCGTGCCAGGCTGCACTTTTTCTCCTAAAGAAAATTGTAAAATCAGCTATTCCTGTTTGCTCTCTGATATGCACAATTTTTTCTGTCTCGTAATGTGACACCTAACATTTTTCTTTTCGTTGCTCCCTAAATGCAAGGGTGTTGAATATAAGCTCGAGAGCAATATTACGACCGTGTAATGAACAATGAAACGAAAATTGTTTGACGTAACATTAAGAGACAGGCAGGCAGCAGTGTAGATAAGAGAGAAAATGGCGATGGTCCACATTCTAATCGATATTAGGAGAAAAAAATGGAGCTAGGCAGGCGATGTTACTGGTAGGTCCGATAACCGAGGGACCATTAGAACTACATAATAGCTGTCATGGGGAGGGAAGCGCCATTGAGGGCGTAGAAAATTAGGTGAAGTGATGAAATTGTAAAATTTACAGGGGTAAGTTGATATCAGCTAGCGTACAACACAGGGGTCTTGTACACAAAGACACAAAAGCTGGACCACTCGCCCCCTCCTTATCACGCCTACCTTGCTCCTTCAGGGCTGGGCGTTGAGCTGGTTGGTGCTGCATTAACGGTACATTTCTCGTAAGACTGCACAATTTGCAGCTCATAACAACGTGACTCTACTTATATCAGGGCACTGTAATGGGATAACTACATGGCGTTCCTCCCCTACGTAATGCAGAGTGTGTAGTTTTGGATCCCACCAGCGACAAGTTATGTTTTAGAGGACGTGTACATTTGTTTGCCATGACCATTTCTATATTTCCATTAAAATGAACTAATATGTTACCCCATACTTCCCATTGCTTTTTCGACTGGTTACTTCAGATGGTTCTAGCTAACAAAAATCTGGGCTCTTTGTTCCCCTCTCTCGTGTACGTATCGCGAACTGGAACCATTCGGTAGGTTTGATGTCTTCGAGTAGCATACAGGTGTGTATTGGGCCGGGTGTCCTCGAAAATATTGTTACGTGTGGGAAGACACAGATGAAAGAGGCCATATACGGGCTATTTACACTGAAGCCAGACCGTCAGGCCGACACTCGCTCGCGCTAAGGGCAGAGACCCACTTCGTCGTCGTTCTCACCGCGGCTCGTCCCATGAGCTTCGCTCGATGATATCGTAATACTACACCCTGGCCGCAAAAGCACCATCACGGTGCTCTTTAATAACCAAGGCGCAAAAAGAGTTGTAGGATTTGGGTCAGGCGACGTGGACAATGACATTGGTTGTCACAGGGGAGGACGTAGTGGGCGTGGCTAGAACAATTTCACAGGTGACATCGGTCACGTGGCGGAGCACGCGATATGGGCCTGTGTAGCAGGACAGCAGTTTTTCACACAGGCCAACTTTACGCGATGGTGACCAAAGCAAGACGAGGATGCCGGGCACAAAGTGGACATCGTGGTGAAGGGGGTCATAGCGTTACTTTTGTTTGCCTTGAGAGAATTATAGACGAGCGCGCGCAAGTTGGCGAGCTTGGTCAGCATGGGCGATAACGTCACGGTCATAAGCGCTAGTTCAAGCTGTGGTGGACGGAAGCAGCGCCCAGTGGTAGCGTCGGTTCAGGGCCACACAAGTGGTAAAAAGGTGAGAAGCCAGCAGTTTCGAGACGGGAAGAGTTGTACGCAAAGATAATGTAAAGTAGAGCCTGGTCCCAGTCGTGGCGTTTGTCTGAAACGTGTTTGGATAGCATGTCAGTAAGCGTTTGGTTCAAACGCTCAGTGAGACCGTTCGTTTTAGGGTTGTAGGAGGTGATAAATTTATGCTTTAATGAGCAGGCACGCATGATGCCGTCAATGACTTTGGCTAAGAACGAACGTACAGTCACGGTCTGTTAGCAATTGACGCGGAGCACCATGAATCAAAATGATATCATGCAGGAGGAAGGCCGTAACATCAGTTGCGCAACTGGTCGGAAGAGCGCGTGTTACAGCGTAGTGGGTCGCGTAGTCCGCCGCGACTGCAACCCACTTGTTTCCTGACGTAGATTCCGGAAATTGGTCGAGAAGGTCTAAGCCGACACACCGGAAGGGCTGGGCAGGGATGTCGGGCGGCTGCAGGTAACCAGCGGGGATCTGCGAAGGCTTCTTGCGTCGTTAGCAAAGTTCACAAGTGGCGACGTAACGTCGTACGGAACGGGCAAGGCCCGGCCAGAAAAAACGGTGACGTACAGGGTCATAGGTTAGAGATACACCGAGGTGTGCTGCCGTTGGGAGGTCGTGAAGCACTTCTAGAACGGTTGAGCGGAGGTGTTTAGGTATGACAATTAGCAACTCAGAGCCATCTGGATGAAGGTTACGACGGTACAAAATACCGTCTCGGAGGACGAAGAGGCGTAGAGTGGCATCGGCTGGAGAGTGTTCAAAACGGTCGATGAGTGAGTGCTCTGACGTGGACGTCACGACGTTGCTCGTCGGCGAAATGAAGCAGCTGCGATACAGAGAATACGCAAGCAGCACTGGTAATATTTGAGAAGTCGGGGTCGTGACCAGGGTAACGCGACAAGCTCTCAGCGTCTTGGTGCAGGCGGCCAGACTTGTAGACCACGGAATATGAAAATTGTTGCAGGCTCAAAGCCCATCGACCAAGCCGGCCTGTACGATCTCTTAGCGATGAGAGCCAGCAGAGAGCATGATGGTTAGCGACTTGCCATATTGCCATATTTGCCATATTACATGTGGCGACAAAGCACAATGCTTCATGTTTTCATTTTATCTCATTCAAGCTGCGTGGTGTACTTGAGTTATCCGCACACGATGATGAATTTTTTCACCCGACATTGGCCACTTCCTATGCAGGTGCGCGTTCTTGATGGAAAACCAAGCTCTCTTTTGTTATTCATTTTCCTAAAGTTTTTGAGTTTGTTTCAGCAATATTTACTCATTAGCAGGCCTTAGTTCAAACGGCGAGTTTTCTTCGGTGAGGCTGACAAAACTATATTGCGCATTTTCCACTTTGCAGTCTTTCACATGCAAAAGCTAATAGAATAATCCCAACGCTGACATCGAATGACAAAAAAATTTCTGTTTCCACAGAACCTTCTCCGATGACGCCTTCTGGAGCTGGAGCAACACCTGTCCAGAGCACATTTGAGCCTCCGAGTTCAGTTCCGACACCAACGGCACCAGTCCTCACGCCACCACCACCAATGAGCAGGCTAACGAGAACTATTAAAATCACCAGCACAGCCATTGAAAGCAGCCCCACGCCCTCAACAACTACCACTAGAGCTCGTAAGTTGTTCTTGCGCAAACCGTCTTGCGTAGAAGCTACTTTTAGGATCGAATGCATTTCCAAGAGCCCTAGACAAAGGAAGGCCAAAGAAATAAAATATTTTGCTCAGATGCCTAAACAATAAATTATTCCTTCGCCGATGCATATAATAGTTTTATCATGTGCAGCACATCTTTATGTTCACTGCAGGAGGAATGCCTCGCTCCGCGATCTCCGACAGCGCTAATGGAGAAATAATGGGTCAAACAGATTTCACATTCTCTGGAATTCCGAACTTATTAGATAACGCAGAATCGTCAGGTACGGTACAAGGCCATGACCATAGCCTAGTGAGGTCTAGGATGGTTAGCTAGTTGGAAGAAAGGGCAAAGTTAGTCAACAATGTGTCCAACATAGACGAAGGAAGGGTAACATTAGACGACTTCAGGCTGGAGCTCCCAACCATGCAGTTTTAGAGCAGAAACATCAAGATAACATCGAGGTAGTGGGACAAACCCTTACTTTTCAGAATTCCGAATGAGCAATGCAAGGGAGGTTTTAAGGCACAAAGGCAAATAGTTGGTAGCCTATTGCAAGTAACGAAGGATCTATTAAAGAAAGGACAAATCTTGAAAGTGTATAACTCACGAGATAACATACAAGTCGCTCAAATGTGAGTACTCACAAGCAAGAGAGTCAGCCATATTCGAAATTATTCTGTATTAAAGGTCGAGGAAGAAGTAAAAAAGTTCTAGCATAAAATCAGTGAGATAAAACTTACTTTGGGAGAAGGATACATGTATGACTTGAAGGACAAGCTTGGTAATGCCAATAATATTTTCGGTGGTGTTATAAAAGCTGCAAAATAATTGTTACTGGCCTCTAATTTAAACCGAGCAGCCTTGAAACCTTAGTGAAAAGTAGTGGTGAACAGGATAGAGAGGCTACTTCCATACCTGGCGATGAAGTTTAAGGGGAATGCAGGATATGTCCCCAAGGAAAGCGGCAGGAGGAAATGAAATAACTGTCAGTGTAATGAAAGATGGAGGAAATATGCTAGAAAATATTTCCCTCCTTTTTTGCTTTCGGCTTGGGATCAAGTGCAAGTTATCAATCAGGAAATTAAGAAATCTGCGGTATACAATTAGATTATCTATATGGTTGTCGAAGGCATCTGATTCAGTTGAAGCACCAGCATTTATAGAAATAGTGCGTAATCAAGGAGTAACAATACCAGACGTGAATATCTCAGAAAATATATACAGTTTTCACCGCAACCTTCTTTCTCGAATAGAAAAGGAAAAGAAACTGCCTATGAAGAAAGTGGTCAAATAAGAACCCACTGTCTGAAATTCTAATCACTAAGTACTTGGATGAAGTATTCAACCTATTAGACTGGAATATCGGAGGTGTGAGGAATAACGGAGAATGCCTCAACAACCTTCGGTTTTAGATAACATTGGCCCGTTCTTTATTGAGGACCTTAACCAAGAAAGCGTAAAACTATTTTTGAAGAATAAATGCTGAAGACAAGGATTGTGTTTAGTAGACATGGTAATTGCTCACAGGGGATTCAGATCAAGAAAAGAAAATTTAGGAGAGAATATAAATGCGGTTCGATTTAATACAGCTGTCATTACCGCATTCTGAATGGGATCTTGCGACTGTCGTAGAAAAAGAGTTCACAAGTGTTGCATTGTGCTGGTGTTATTATACGGCTGAAAACGTCTATGGCGAAAAACTTCCATCGGAGAGTTTTGCAATTCCATACCCACACCTAACTTTATGCATCACTGGCGCCGCTTCCTTTCCACTGGAATCCATTTTGTCACTGTAATGGTCCATCGGTTACCGGGCCTAAGCAATACATGGCGTGCCAGGCTGCACTTTCTCTCCTAAAGAAAATTGTTAAATCAGCTATTCCTGCTTGCTCTCTGATCTGCACAAATTTTTCTGTCTCGTAATGTGACACCTAACATTTTTCTTTTCATTGCTCCCTAAATGCAACGGTGTTGAATATAAGCTCGAGAGCAATAGTACGACCGTATAATGAACAATGAAACAAAAATTGTTTGACGTAACATTAAGAGACAGGCAGGCAGCAGTGTAGATAAGAGAGAAAATGGGGATCGTCCACATTCTAATCGATATTAGGAGAAAAAAAATGGAGCTAGGCAGGCGATGTTACTGGTAGGACCGATAACCGAGGGACCATTGGAACTACATAATAGCTGCCATGGAGAGGGAAGCGCCGTCGAGGACGTAGAAAATTGGTTGAAGTGATGAAATTGTAAAATTCACAGGCGTAACTTGATATCAGCTAGCGTACAACACAGGGGTCTTGTGCACAAAGACACAAAAGCTGGACCACTCGCCCCCTCCTGATCACGCATACCTTGCTCCTTCAGGGCTGAGCGTTGAGCTGGCTGGTGCTGGATCAACGGTACATTTCTCGTAAGACTGCACAATTTGCAGCTCATAACAATGTGACTCTACTTATGTCATCGCAAAGTAATGCGATAACTACATGGCATTCCTCCCCTACGTACTGCAGAGTGTGTGGTTTTGGATCCCACCAGCGACAAGTTATGTTTTATAGGACGTGTACATTTGTTTGCCATGACCATTTCTATATTTCCATTAAAATGAACTAATAAGTTACCCCATGCTTCCCATTGATTTTTCTACTGGTTACTTCAGATGGTTCTAGCTAACAAAAATCTGGGCCCTTTGTTCCCCTCTCTGGTTTACTTATCGCGATCGGGAACCATTCGGTAGGTTTGATGTCTTCGAGTAGCATACAGGTGTGTATTGGGCCGGGTGTCCTCGAAAATACTGTTACGTGTGGGAAGACACAGGCGAAAGAGGCCATATACAGGCTATGTACACTGAAGCCAGACTGTCAGGCCGACACTCGCTCACGCTAAGGGCAGAGACCCACTTCGTCGTCGTTCTCACCGCGGCTCGTCCCATGAGCTTCGCTCGATGATATCGTAATACTACACCCTGGCCGCAAAAGCACCATCACGGTGCTCTTTAATAACCAAGGCGCAAAAAGAGTTGTAGGATTTGGGTCAGGCGACGTGGACAATGACATTGGTTGTCACAGAGGAGGACGTAGTGGGCGTGGCTAGAACAATTTCACAGGTGACATCGGTCACGTGGCGGAGCACGCGATATGGGCCTCTGTAGCAGGACAGCAGTTTTTCACACAGGCCAACTTCACGCGATGGTGACCAATACAAGACGAGGATGCCGGGCACAAAGTGGACATCGCGGTGACGGGGGTTGTAGCGTTGCTTTAGTTAGCCTTGAGAGAATTATAGACGAGCGCGCGCAAGTTGGCGAGCTTGGTCAGCATGGGCGATAACGTCACGGGCATAAGCCCTAGTTGAAGCAGTGGTGGACGGAAGCAGCGTCCAGTGGGAGCGTCGGTTCACGGCCATACAAGCGGTAAAAAGGCGAGAAGCAAGCAGTTTCGAGATGGGAAGTGTTGTACGCAAAGATAATGTAAGGTAGAGCCTGGTCCAGGTCGTGGCGTTCGTCTGAAACGTGTTTGGATGGCATGTCAGTAAGGGTTTGGTTCAAACGCTCAGTGAGGCCATTCGCTTTAGGGTTGTAGGAGGTGATAAATTTATGCTTTATTGAGCAGGCACGCATGATATCGTCAATGACTTTGGCTAAGAACGAACGTACGGTCACGGTCTGTTAGCAATTGACGCGGAGCACCATGAATCAAAATGATATCTTGCAGGAGGAAGTCCGTAACATCAGTTGCGTAACTGGTCGGAAGAGCGCGAGTTGCGGCGTAGTGGGTCGCGTAGTCCGCCGCGACTGCAACCCACTTGTTTCCTGATGTAGATTCCGGAAATTAGTCGAGAAGGTCTAAGCCGACACGCCGGAAGGGCTGGGCAGGGATGTCGGGCGGCTGCAGGTAACCAGCCGGGAGCTGCGAAGGCTTCTTGCGTCGTTGGCAAAGTTCACAAGCGGCGACGTAACGTGGTACGGAACGGGCAAGGCCCAGCCAGAAAAAACGGTGACGTACAGGGTCATAGGTTCAAGCTACACCGAGGGGTGCTGCCGTTGGGGCGTCGTGAAGCACTTCTAGTACGGTTGAGCGGAGGTGTTTAGGTATGACAAGTAGGAACTCAGAGCCATCCGGATTAAGGTTACGGCGGTACAGAGTACCGTCTCGGAGGACGAAGAGGCGTAGTGTGCCATCGGCCGGAGATTGCTCAAAATGATCGATGGGTACTCTGATGTGGGCATCACGACGTTGCTCGTCGAAGAAATGAAGCAGCTGCGATACAGAGAATACGCAAACAGCACTGGTAATATTTGAGAAGTCGCGGTCGTGAACAGGGTAACGCGACAAGCTGTCAGCGTCTTCGTGCAGGCGGCCAGACTAGTAGACCACAGAATATGAAAATTCTTGTAGCCTCAAAGCCCATCGGCCAAGCCGCCCTGTAGGATCTCATAGCGATGAGAGCCAGCAGAGAGCATGATGGTTAGTGACTTGCCATATTGCCATATATGCCATATTACGTGTGCCGACAATGTAAAATGCTTCAGGTTTTCATTTTATAGCATACAAGCTGCGTGGTGTACTTGAATGATCCGCACACGATGATGGATTTTTTCACTTGATATTGTCCACTTCCTATGCAGGTGCGCGTTCTTGATTGAAAATCAAGCTTTCTTTTGTTATTCAGTTTCCTAAAGTTTTTGAGTTCGTTTCTGCAATATTTCCTCACTAGCAGGCCTTAGATAAAACGGCGAATTTTCTTGGGTGAGCCTAAAAAAACTATATTGCGCGTTTTGATCTTTGCAGTCTTTCACATGCAAAAGCTAATAGAATAATCCCTATGCTGACATCGAATGGCTAAAAAAGTTCTGCTTCCACAGAAACTTCTCCGATCTCACCTTCTGGAGGTAAAGCAACGCCTATCCTGAGCACCTTTGAGCCTCCGATTTCAGTTGCGATACCAGCGGCACCAGTCCCCACGCCACCACCACCAATGAGCACGCCATCGACAATAATTGAAATCACCAGCACAGACATTGCCAGCAGCCCCACGCCACCAACATCTACAACTCCAACTCGTAAGTTGTTCTTGCGCAAAGTATCCTGTGCAGCTGCTACTTTTAGCATCGAGTGCATTTACGAGAGCCCTAGACAAGGGAAAGGCCAAAGAAAGAAAATTTTTTACTCAGATGCTGAAACACTATATTACTCCTTCACCGATGCATATCATTGCTTCTATCATTTGCAGCACATCTTTATGTTCACTGCAAGAGGAAAGCCTCGCTCCGCGATCTCCGACAGCGCTAATGGAGAAATAATGAGTCAAACAGATTTCACATTCTCTGGAATTCTGAACTTAATACAGAACGCAGAATCGTCAGCTAAGGTACAGGGCCATAACGATAGGCGAGTGAGGTCTAGGATGGTTATCAAGTTGGAAGAAAAGAGCAAAGTTACTCAACAGTGTGTCAAACATAGGTGAAGTAAGGGTAACATTAGACGACGTCAGGCTCTAGCTCCCCACGATGCAGTTTTAGAGCAGAAACGTCAAGATAACATCGAGGTAGTGGGACAAACCCTTACTTTTCAGCATTCCGAATGAGCAATGCAAGGGAGGGATTAAGGCACCAAGGCAAATAGTTGGTAGCCTGTTGAAAGTAACGAAGGACCTATTAAAGAAAGGACAAATCTTGAAAGTGTATAACTCACGAGATAACATACAAGTCGCTCAAATGTGAGTACTCGCAAGCAAAAGAGTCAGCGATATTCGAAATTATTGTGTATTAAAGGTCGAGGAAGAAGTAAAAAAGTTCTAGCATAAAATCAGTGAGATAAAACTTACTTTGGGAGAAGGATACATGTATGACTTGAAAGACAAGCTTGGTAATGCCAATAATATTTTCGGTGGTGTTATAAAGCTGCAAAATAATTGTTACTGGCCTCTAATTTAAACCGAGCAGCCTTGAAACCTTAGTGAAAAGTAGTGGTGAAGAGGATAGAAAGGCTACTTCCATAACTGGCGATGAAGTTTAAGGGAAATGCAGGATATGTCCCCAAGGAAAACGGCAGGAGGAAATGAAATAACTGTAAGTTTAATGAAAGTTGGAGGAAATATGCTATAAAATATTTCCCTCCTTTTTTGCTTTCGGCTTCGGATCAAGTGCAAGTTATCAATCAGGAAATTAAAAATCTTCGGTATACAATTAGATTATCTATATGGTTGTCGAAGGCATCTGATTCAGTTAAAGCACCAGCATTTATAGAAATAGTGCGTAATCAAGGAGTAACAATACCAGACGTGAATATCTCAGAAAATATATACAGTGCTTTCACCGCAACCTTGTTTCTCGAATAGAAACGGAAAAGAAACTGCCTATGAAGAAAGTGGTCAAATAAGAACGCACTGTTTGAAATTCTAATCACTAAGTACTTGGATGAAGTATTCAACCTATTAGACTGGAATGTCGAAGGTGTGAGGAATAACGGAGAATGCCTCAACAACCTTCGGTTTTAGATAACATTGGCCCGTTCTTTGTCGAGGACCTTAACCAAGAACGCGTAAAACTATTTTTGAAGGATAAATGCTGAAGAGAAGGATTGTGTTTAGTAGACTTGGTAATTGCTCACAGGGGATTCAGATCAAGAAAAGAAAATTTAAGAGAGAATATAAATACGGTTCGATTTAATACAGCTGTCATTACCGCATTCTGAATGGGAGCTTGCGACTGTCGTAGAAAAAGAGTTCACAAGTGTTGCATTGTGCTGGTGTTATTATACGGCTGAAAACGTCTATGGCGAAAAACTTCCATCGGAGAGTTTTGCAATTCCATACCCACACCTAACTTTATGCATCACTGGCGCCGCTTCCTTTCCACTGGAATCCATTTTGTCACTGTAATGGTCCATCGGTTACCGGGCCTAAGCAATACATGGCGTGCCAGGCTGCACTTTTTCTCCTAAAGAAAATTGTTAAATCAGCTATTCCTGCTTGCTCTCTGATCTGCACAAATTCTTCTGTCTCGTAATGTGACACCTAACATTTTTCTTTTCATTGCTCCCTAAATGCAACGGTGTTGAATATAAGCTCGAGAGCAAAATTACGACCGTATAATGAACAATGAAACAAAAATTGTTTGACGTAACATTAAGAGACAGGCAGGCAGCAGTGTAGATAAGAGAGAAAATGGGGATCGTCCACATTCTAATCGATATTAGGAGAAAAAAATGGAGCTAGCCAGGCGATGTTACTGGTAGGACCGATAACCGAGGGACCATTGGAACTACATAATAGCTGCCATGGGGAGGGAAGCGCCGTCGAGGACGTAGAAATTTGGGTGAAGTGATGAAATTGTAAATTTCACAGGCCTAACTTGATATCAGGTAGCGTACAACACAGGGGTCTTGTGCACAAAGACACAAAACCTGGACCACTCGCCCCCTCCTGATCACGCATACCTTGCTCCTTCAGGGCTGAGCGTTGAGCTGGTTGGTGCTGGATGAACGGTACATTTCTCGTAAGACTGCATAATTTGCAGCTCATAACAATGTGACTCTACTTATGTCATGGCAAAGTAATGCGATAACTACATGGCGTTCCTCCCCTACGTACTGCAGAGTGTGTGGTTTTGGATCCCACCAGCGACAAGTTATGTTTTATAGGACGTGTACATTTGTTTGCCATGACCATTTCTATATTTCCATTAAAATGAACTAATAAGTTACCCCATGCTTCCCATTGCTTTTTCTACTGGTTACTTCATATGGTTCTAGCTAACAAAAATCTGGGCCCTTTGTTCCCCTCTCTGGTTCACTTATCGCGAACGGGAACCATTCGGTAGGTTTGATGTCTTCGAGTAGCATACAGGTGTGTATTGGGCCGGGTGTCCTCAAAATACTGTTACGTGTGGGAAGACACAGGTGAAAGAGGCCATATACAGGCTATTTACACTGAAGCCAGACCGTCAGGCCGACACTCGCTCACGCTAAGTGCAGAGACCCACTTCGTCGTCGTTCTCACCGCGGCTCGTCCCATGAGCTTCGCTCGATGATATCGTAATACTACACCCTGGCCGCAAAAGCACCAACACGGTGCTGTTTAATAACCAAGGCGCAAGGAGAGTTGTACGATTTGAGTGAGGCGACGTGGACAATGACATTGGTTGTCACAGCGGAGGACGTAGTGGGCGTGGCTAGAACAATTTCACAGGTGACATCGGTCACGTGGTGGAGCACGCGATATGGGCCTGTGTAGCAGGACAGCAGTTTTTCACACAGGCCAACTTTACGCGATGGTGACCAATACAAGACGAGGATGCCGGGCATAAAGTGGACATCGCGGTGACGGGGGTTGTAGCATTGCTTTTGTTAGCCTTGCGAGAATTATAGACGAGCGCGCGCAAGTTGGCGAGCTTGGTCAGCATGGGCGATAACGTCACGGGCATAAGCCCTAGTTGAAGCAGTGGTGGACGGAAGCAGCGTCCAGTGGGAGCGTCGTTTCACGGCCATACAAGCGGTAAAAAGGCGAGAAGCAAGCAGTTTCGAGATGGGAAGTGTTGTACGCAAAGATAATGTAAGGTAGAGCCTGGTCCTAGTCGTGGCGTTCGTCTGAAACGTGTTTGGATGGCATGTCAGTAAGGGTTTCGTTCAAACGCTCAGTGAGGCCATTCGCTTTAGGGTTGTAGGAGGTGATAAATTTATGCTTTATTGAGCAGGCACGCATGATGTCGTCAATGACTTTGGCTAAGAACGAACGTACGGTCACGGTCTGTTAGCAATTGACGCGGAGCACCATGAATCAAAATGATATCTTGCAGGAGGAAGTCCGTAACATCAGTTGTGTAACTGGTCGGAAGAGCGCGGGTTACGGCGTAGTGGGTCGCGTAGTCCGCCGCGACTGCAACCCACTTGTTTCCTGATGTAGATTCCGGAAATTGGTCGAGAAGGTCTAAGCCGACACGCCGGAAGGGCTGGGCAGGGATGTCGGGCGGCTGCAGGTAACCAGCCGGGAGCTGCGAAGGCTTCTTGCGTCGTAGGCAAAGTTCGCAAGCGGCGACGTAACGTCGTACGGAACGGGCAAGGCCCAGCCAGAAAAAACGGTGGCGTACAGGGTCATAGGTTCAAGCTACACCGAGGGGTGCTGCCGTTGGGGCGTCGTGAAGCACTTCTAGTACGGTTGAGCGGAGGTGTTTAGGTATGACAAGTAGGAACTCAGAGCCATCCGGATTAAGGTTGCGACGGTACAGAGTACCGTCTCGGAGGACGAAGAGGCGTAGAGTGCCATCGTCCGGAGATTGTTCAAAATGATCGATGAGTACTCTTATGTGGGCGTCACGACGTTGCTCGTCGGGGAAATGAAGCAGCTGCGATACAGAGAATACGCAAGCAGCACTGGTAATATTTCAGAAGTCGGGGTCGTGAACAGTGTAACGCGACAAGCTGTCAGCGTCTTGGTGCAGGCGGCCAGATTAGTAGACCACAGAATATGAAAATTCTTGTAGCCTCAAAGCCCATCGGCCAAGCCGGCCTGTAGGATCTTATAGCGATGAGAGCCAGCAGAGAGCATGATGGTTAGTGACTTGCCATATTGCCATATTTGCCATGTTACGTGTGCCGACAATGCACAATGCTTCAGGTTTTCATTTTATAGCATACAAGCTGCGTGGTGTACTTGAATTATCCGCACACGATGATGAATTTTTTCACTTGATATTGTCCACTTCCTATGCAGGTGCGCGTTCTTGATTGAAAATCAAGCTTTCTTCTGCTATTCAGTTTCCTAAACTTTTTGAGTTCGTTTCTCCAATATTTACTCACTAGCAGGCCTTAGATAAAACGGCGAATTTTCTTGGGTGAGGCTAAAAAAACTATATTGCGCATTTTGATCTTTGCAGTCTTTCACATGCAAAAGCTAATAGAATAATCCCTATGCTGACATCGAATGACTAAAAAATTTCTGCTTCCACAGAAACTTCTCCGATGACACCTTCTGAAGGTAAAGCAACGCCTATCCTGAGCACCTTTGAGCCTCCGATTTCAGTTGCGATACCAGCGGCACCAGTCCCCCCGCCACCACCACCAATGAGCACGCCATCGACAATTATTGGAATCACCAGCACAGCCATTGCCAGCAGCCCCACGCCATCAACATCTACCACTCCAACTCGTAAGTTGTTCTTGCGCAAAGTATCGTGCGCAGCTGCTACTTTTAGCATTGAGTGCATTTACGAGAGCCCTAGACAAGGGAAAGGCCAAAGAAATAAAATTTTTTACTCAGATGCTGAAACACTATATTACTCCTTCACCGATGCATATCATTGCTTCTATCATTTGCAGCACATCTTTATGTTCACTGCAAGAGGAAAGCCTCGCTCCGCGATCTCCGACAGCGCTAATGGAGAAATAACGAGTCAAACAGATTTCACATTCTCTGGAATTCGGAACCTATTACAGAACGCAGAATCGTCAGCTAAGGTACAGGGCCATAACGATAGGCGAGTGAGGTCTAGGATGGTTATCAAGTTGGAAGAAAAGGGCAAAGTTACTCAACATTGTGTTAAACATAGGTTAAGTAAGGGTAACATTAGACGACATCAGGCTGTAGCTCCCAACGATGCAGTTTTAGAGCAGAAACATCAAGATAACATCGAGGTAGTGGGACAAACCCTTACTTTTCAGAATTCCGAATGAGCAATGCAAGGGAGGGATTAAGGCACCAAGGCAAATAGTTGGTAGCCTGTTGCAAGTAACGAAGGACCTATTAAAGAAAGGACAAATCTTGAAATTGTATAACTCACGAGATAACATAAAAGTCGCTCAAATGTGAGAACTCACAAGCAAAAAAGCCAGCGATTTTCGAAATTATTATGTAGGAAAGATCGAGGAAGAAGTAAAAAAGTTCTAGCATAAAATCAGTGAGATAAAACTTACTATGGGAGAAGGATACATGTATGCCTTGAAAGACAAGCTTGGTAATACCAATTATATTTTCGGTGTTGTTATAAAAGCTGCAAAATAATTGTTACTGGCCTCTAATTTAACCCGAGCAGCCTTGAAACCTTAGTGGAAAGTAGTGATGAAGAGGATAGAGAGGCTACTTCCATAACTGGCGATGAAGTTTAAGGGAAATGCAGGATATGTCCCCAAGGAAAGCGGCAGGAGGAAATAAAATAACTGTAAGTTTAATGAAAGTTGGAGGAAATATGCTAGAACATATTTCCCTCCTTTCTTGCTTTCGGCTTGGGTCAAGTGCAAGTTATCAATCAGGAAATTAAGAAATCTGCGTGTACAACCAGACTATCTATATGGTTGTAGAAGGCATCTGATTCAGTTGAAGCACCAGCATTTATTGAAATATTGCGTAATCAAGGAGTAACAATACCAGACGTGAATATCTCAGAAAATATATACAGTGCTTTCACCGCAACCTTCTTTCTCGAATAGAAAAGGAAAAGAAACTGCATATGAAGAAAGTGGTCAAATAAGAACCCACTGTTTGAAATTCTAATCACTACGTACTTGGATGAAGTATTCAACCTATTAGACTGGATTGTCGGAGGTGTGAGGGATAACGGAGAATGCCTCAACAACCTTCGGTTTGTAGATAACATTGGCCCGTTCTTTATTCAGGACCTTAACCAAGAACGCGTAAGACAATTTTTGAAGGATAAATGCTGAAGAGAAGGATTGTGTTTAGTAGACATGGTAATTGCTCACAGGTAGGGGTGTGCGAATATTGAAATTTTCGAATACGAATCGAATACGAATAAGGCGAAAAACTGTCTTCGAAAATCGAATCGAATATCGTATATGCACGTACGTAGTATTAAAAAGTTGCAAAATGTGGTAACAATAGCTTTATAGCACTTGTTAAAAATATTGCATTTTACAACGCTGCTACAGGTTAAAAAGACACTCATTACAGATAATGCGCACAGGTAATGACAGGTAATGCTCTCAGTCAAGTAATGCACTTTTTAGTGATTATCATGAAGGAAAACTAACTGCTCAACATGTTCACAAAGTAAACGCGCTGTATGCACTGTGACAACAATTGAAACGGTAGAAAAGACTTTCACTTGGAACTGAGGTGGCAGCGATGGCGAAGTACTTGTGGGCGAGTACGTGAAGCGGCCAATGGACTGTTACCACTCACAAGGATCCTTGCCCCTTTCGAGAAGATGCTTTTCCGTATAGTGTGTAACTTCCCTCTGAGAGGCAGATACCAAATGTGCGTTCTCCTTGTTCATCACTAGACCGTCAAAAGCGTTCTATACATTGGACACCAGGACACGACCCTGACATGGCAGTGTCCTCACTGGGTTCTACGCGAGCTGCGCGGAGCTCCCTTGTTGCAATGCCAGATAATCTAACCAGACGCCTGATGAACTTGAAGCTTGGATCAAGAAACAGGTTGACCACTTCGTCAAATTCTCACTCAGCTAAACGAGTCTTGACAGATTTTGCGAGATTGTTAGCAAACGCTGAGTTGCCTTTGCAATCTTCGAGGCAATGCAGCATTCCAAAAATAATTGGAATTTGACAGGACAATGAGGGGTACTTTCCAGCACTTAAGATCATAGTTGCGTCAAATAAGGTCTTCGATGCCTCCAAAAACTCCACTGCATCTCAACACTTTGCAGAGTTAAAGGTATCTAAGCTCGAGTCCGAAAAGGTGAGTTTAAGTCTGATAGACGCTTAGATTTCAAGGAGCCCTGAGAGGATGAGGTACTGACTGTTCCATCTTGTGTCAACATCCTACACAGCATAGAGCACGTCTTTGTTCAGCTACGTCTGCAGATCGGTCAGTCTTTTGTGTGCACTAGGGCTATGCTTGCAGTTCCCTACAATCGCTTTAGCCTTCTTGCAGAGTGTGTTGATTGTCGGAGTACACGACATTTCATTGCTGATAACTAGGTGCAGAGTGTGCGCAAAGCAGGCTCGCTGGAGCTAAGGCAGTCTCTTGGCAGCCGCTCGGATATTGCAGCCGCTCGGATATTGCGGCCGCATGGATATTGCGGCCACTGTTCGTCACGATGTACTTCACGCAGTCGATTGGTATCTCCCAGTCGGTGCATAGCTGCTCCAATGTCGCAGCTATGTTCACAGCCGTGTGGCTCTCCGGCATGTGTCGCTTGTTCAAAGTCAACTTTTTCATGTCGAACTTCACCGCAGGAAAATGACACGTGAGGCTTACAAACCCCTCGCTGGCATGCGACGTCCAGATATCGCTCCTAATAGCGAGAGTGTTTGTACCATGTTCATGTACTTTTAGCAGCTCGTGTCGTACCTTTGCTGTTGTGTCGTTGTACATGCGCGGGACGAGCACACGCGACAATTTTGTTCGAGGTGGCTGACTGTAGCACGACTCTACAGCTGCTTCGACCAGTGCTTTGAATTGATGTGGCAGAAATGGTGAAGAAATGAATGGCTGCCACATTCTGGTGAAGTGCGTTTTCTTTCTTCTGAGACAATGACTGCTGTCTCTGCTGAAGTATGTCATCCAGTGTCGGTTGATTCTTCAATGGAGGATTTGCAGTGGCCTCTTTTTGGTCCTCTTCCATCACCAAAGGGTGCTGCTTCATCTGATTTTGAATAGTAGTGGTCATTCCCGCTGGTATTTCAAGAGTATGTTCGCACGACTTGCACCGAGCTGTCGACGGCGAGAGCTTTGTGTAGTGCCGCCAAACGAGACTTCTTCCGGCTTTCTTTTCATGCTTGCTCAGTGGCTCGTCACCTGCAGTTGATGCCATTCTTAGAGAACACCCCTGATCGAGGGCTGTATCAGCACTGAGATAGTTGAAAATAGCGCAATGGCGAAGTTAGCGTGTTTTGCGTTTGTCTCGAGAAGCAGCGCAGCAGGTAGCAGAGAGCCGCGATTACATGAGAAAAGCGGGAACACAAGGCGGGAGTCGTCGATGGCGATGCAACGTTCTCCTCGGACATATTTATTTCTTTTTAATTTCCAAACATCTAAAGATTGTCCAGGTAACGCTTTGGGGGTACATATTTCATCGCATATAGTTACAGAGCCCTAAAGGACATCATATATGGTTATGAAAGAGCCATAGAATAAAGGTTGGTAAAAATAAACTGAAACTGATCGTGTCTCACGGGCGTCATGCAGATAGACTGAGTCAGAGCATACAAATAATGAGCCGGTCATGCGAAGTTCTCAGTGAATAAACATGCTCTGAGGAGAACGCGGAGCAAGCATATAGTTCATTACTTTTTTCAATTATTCCGCCTGTCAAAATATTCGCCGTTTCTACCGTTATTGGGCCATCTTCGAATATTCGGGAATTTCCGAATATGCATTTCTCGAATCGAATACGCTTCGAATAAGGAAAATATTCGATTCGTATTCGAAATTTCGAATATTCGCACACCCCTGCTCACAGGGGATTCAGATCAAGAAAATAAAATTTAAGAGAGAATACAAATACGGTTGGATTTATTACAGCTGTCATTACCGCATTCTGAATGGGAGCTTGCGGCTGTCGTACAAAAAGAGTTCACAAGTCTTGCATTGTGCTGGTGTTTTTATACGGCTGAAAACGTCTATGGCGAAAAACTTCCATCGGAAAGTTTTGCAATTCCATACCCACACGTAATTTTTGCATCACTGGCGCCGCTTCCTTTCCACTGGAATCCATTTTGTCACTGTAATGGTCCGTCGGTTATCGGGCCTAAGCATTACATGGCGTGCCAGGCTGCACTTTTTCTCCTAAAGAAAATTGTAAAATCAGCTATTCCTGCTTGCTCTCTGGTCTGCACAAATTTTTCTGTCTCGTAATGTGACACCTGACATTTTTCTTTTCATTGCTCCTTAAATGCAAGGGTGTTGAATATAAGCTCGAGAGCAATATTACGACCGTATAATGAGCAACGAAACGAAAATTGTTTGACGTAACATTAAGAGACAGGCAGGCAGCAGTGTAGATAAGAGAGAAAATGGGGATGGTCCACATTCTAATCGATAGTAGGAGAAAAAAAATGGAGTTGGGCAGGTGATGTTACTGGTAGGTCCGATAACCGAGGGACCATTAGAACTACATAATAGCTGCCATGGGGAGGGAAGCACCATCGAGGACGTAGAAAATTAGGTGAAGTGATGAAATTGTAAAATTTACAGGCGTAAGTTGATATCAGCCAGCGTACCACACAGGAGTCTTGTGCACAAAGACACAAAAGCTGGACCACTCGCCCCTTCCTGATCACGCTTACCTTGCTCCTTCAGGGCTGAGCGTTGAGCCGGTTGTTGCTGCATTAACGGCACATTTCTTGTAAGACTGCACAATTTGCAGCTCATAACAATGTGACTCTACTTATGTCATGGCAAAGTAATGCGATAACTACATGGCGTTCCTCCCCTACGTACTGCAGAGTGTGTGCTTTTGGATCCCACCAGCGACAAGTTATGTTTTATAGGACGTGTACATTTGTTTGCCATGACCATTTCTATATTTCCATTAAAATGAACTAATAAGTTACCCCATACTTCCCATTGCTTTTTCTACTGGTTACTTCTGTTGGTTCTAGATAAGAAAAATCTGGGCCCTTTGTTCCCCTCTCTGGTTTACTTATCGCGAACGGGAACCATTCGGTAGGTTTGATGTCTTCGAGTAGCATACAGGTGTATATTGGGCCGGGTGTCCTCGAATATATTGTTACGTGTGGGAAGACACAGATGAAAGAGGCCATATACAGGCTATTTACACTGAAGCCAGACCGTCAGGCCGACACTCGCTCGCGCTAAGACAGAGACCCACTTCGTCGTCGTTCTCACCGCGGCTCGTCGCTTGAGCTTCGCTCGATGATATCGTAATACTACACCCCTGCCACAAAAGCACCATCACGGTGCTGTTCAATAACCAAGGCGCAAGGAGAGTTGTAGGATTTGAGTCAGGCGACGTGGACAATGACATTGGTTGTCACAGCGGAGGACGTAGTGGGCGTGGCTAGAACAATTTCACGGGTGACATCGGTCACGTGGCGGAGCACGCGATATGGGCCTGTTAGCAGGAAAGCAGTTTTTCACACAGGCCAACTTTACACGATGGTGACCAAAGCAAGACGAGGATGCCGCGCACAAAGTGGACATCGCGGTGAAGGGGGTCGTAGCGTTGCTTTTGTTTGCCTTGAGAGAATTATAGACGAGCGCGCGCAAGTTGGCGAGCTTGGTCAGCATGGGCGATAACGTCACGGGCATAAGCGCTAGTTGAAACTGTGGAGGACGGAAGCAGCGTCCAGTGGTAGCTTCGGTTCAAGGCCATACAAGCGGTAAAAAGGTGAGAAGCCAGCAGTTTCGAGACGGGAAGAGCTGTACGCAAAGATAATGTAAGGTAGAGCCTGGTCCCAGTCGTGGCGTTCGTCTGAAACGTGTTTGGATAGCATGTCAGTAAGCGTTTGGTTCAAACGCTCATTGAGACCGTTCGTTTTAGGGTTGTAGGAGGTGATAAATTTATGCTTTATTGAGCAGGCACGCATGATGTCGTCAATGACTTTGGCTAAGAACGAACGTACAGTCACGGTCTGTTAGCAATTGACGCGGAGCACCATGAATCAAAATGATATCATGCAGGAGGAAGTCCGTAACAACTGGTTGCGCAACTGGTCGGAAGAGCGCGGGTTACGGCGTAGTGGGTCGCGTAGTCCGCCGCGACTGCAACCCACTTGTTTCCTGACGTAGATTCCGGAAATCGGTCGAGAAGGTCTAAGCCGACACGCCGGAAGGGCTGGGAAGGGTTGTCGGGCGGCTGCAGGTAACCAGTGGGGAGCTGCGAAGGCTTCTTGCGTCGTTTGCAAAGTTCACAAGCGGCGACGTAACGTCGTACGGAACGGGGAAGACCCGGCCACAAAAAACGGTGACGTACAGGGTAATAGGTTCAAGCTACACCGAGGGGTGCTGCCGTTGGTGCGTCGTGAAGCACTTCTAGTACGGTTGAGCGGAGGTGTTTAGGTATGACAAGTAGGAACTCAGAGCCATCCGGATGAAGGTTACGACGGTACAGAATACCGTCTCGGAGGACGAAGAGGCGTAGAGTGCCATCGGCTGGAGATTGTTCAAAATGGTCGATGAGTGCTCTGATGTGGGCGTCACGACGTTGCTCGTCGGGGAAATGAAGCAGCTGCGATAGAGAGAATACGCAAGCAGCACTGGTAATATTTGAGAAGTCGGGGTCGTGAACAGGGTAACGCGACAAGCTGTCAGCGTCTTGGTGCAGGCGGCCAGACTAGTAGACCACGGAATATGAAAATTCTTGTAGCCTCAAAGCCCATCGGCCAAGCCGGCCTGTAGGATCATTTAGCGATGAGAGCCAGCAGAGAGCATGATGGTTAGTGACTTACCATATTGCCATATTTGCCATATTACGTGTACTGACAATGTACAATGCTTCATGTTTTCATTTTATCGCATACAAGCTGCGTGGTGTACTTGAATTATCCGCACACGATGATGAATTTTTTCACTTGGTATTGTGCACTTCCTTTGCAGGTGCGCGTTCTTGATTGATAATCAAGCTTTCTTTTGTTATTCAGTTTCCTAAAGTTATTGTGTTCGTTTCAGCAATATTTACTCACTAGCAGGCCTTAGATAAAACGGCGAATTTTCTTGGGTGAGGCTAAAAAAACAATATTGCGCATTCTGATCCTTGCAGTCTTTCACATGCAAAAGCTAATACAAAAATCCCTATGCTGACATCGAATGACTAAAAAATTTCTGCTTCCACAGAAACTTCTCCGATGGCACCTTCTGGAGGTAAAGCAACGCCTATCCTGAGCACCTTTGAGCCTCCGATTTCAGTTGCGATACCAGCGGCACCAGTCCCCACGCCACCACCACCAATGAGCACGCCATCGACAAATATTGGAATCACCAGCACAGCCATTGCCAGCAGCCCCACGCCATCAACATCTGCCACTCCAACTCGTAAGTTGTTCTTGCGCAAAGTATCCTGCGCAGCTGCTACTTTTAGCATTGAGTGCATTTACGAGAGCCCTAGACAAGGGAAGGCCAAAGAAAGAAAGTTTTTTACTCAGATGCTTAAACATTTTATTACTCCTTCACCGATGCATATAATAGCTTTTATCATGTGCAGCACATCTTTATGTTCACTGCAAGAGGAAAGCCTCACTCCGCGATCTCCGACAGCGCTAATGGAGAAAGAACGAGTCAAACAGAGTTCACATTCTCTGGAATTCGGAACTTATTACAGAACGCAGAATCGTCAGCTAAGGTACAGGGCCATAACGATAGGCGAGTGAGGTCTAGGATGGTTATCAAGTTGGAAGAAAAGAGCAAAGTTACTCAACAGTGTGTCAAACATAGGTGAAGTAAGGGTAACATTAGACGACGTCAGGCTGTAGCTCCCAACGATGCAGTTTTAGAGCAGAAACGTAAAGATAACATCGAGGTAGTGGGACAAACCCTTACTTTTCGGAATTCCGAATGAGCAATGCAAGGGAGGGATTAAGGCACCAAGGCAAAAAGTTGGTAGCCTGTTGCAAGTAACGAAGGACCTATTAAAGAAAGGACAAATCTTGAAAGTGTATAACTCACGAGATAACATACAAGTCGCTCAAATGTGAGTACTCACAAGCAAAACAGTCAGCGATACTCGAAATTATTGTGTAGCAAAGATCGAGGGAGAAGTAAAAAAGTTCTAGCATAAAATCAGTGAGATAAAACTTACTGTGGGAGAAGGATACATGTATGACTTGAAAGACAAGCTTGGTAATACCAATTATATTTTCGGTGTTGTTATAAAAGCTGCAAAATAATTGTTACTGGCCTCTAATTTCACCCGAGCAGTCTCGAAACCTTAGTGGAAAGTAGTGATGAGCAGGATAGAGAGGCTACTTCCATAACTGGCGATGAAGTTTAAGGGAAATGCAGGATATGTCCCCAAGGAAAGCGGCAGGAGGATATGAAATAACTGTCAGTTTAATGAAAGTTGGAGGAAATATGCTAGAAAATATTTCCCTCCTTTTTTGCTTTCGGCTTGGGATCAAGTGCAAGTTATCAATCAGGAAATTAAGAAATCTGCGGTGTACAATCAGACTATCTATATGGTTGTAGAAGGCATCTGATTCAGTTGAAGCACCAGCATTTGTAGAAATATTGTGTAATCAAGGAGTAACAATACCAGACCTGAATATCTCAGTAAATATATACAGTGCCCAGGCAGCACACCAGCATTGGTCCAACCATGGCCCAATGCTGGCAGAAATCGGTACCAATGTTGGACCAATGTTGGCATATTGGCAATGTGCAACCCAATCCAATGCTGGCCCAGCGTTAAAGCCAAGATTGGACGGACCAATGTTATGCCACTGCAGCAGCCATTGTACTGCCAGCGTAGGACCAGCGGTAAAGCCAAGATTGGACCAACGTTATGCCAATGCAGCAGCCATCGTAGGACCAGCGTTAAAGCCAAGATTGGACCAATGTTATGCCAATGCAGCAGCCATCGTGCTGCCAGCGTAGAACCAGTGTTGAGCCATATCCTTGCCATTATTAATGCCAGCTTTGAGCCAATGCCCTTTGCATGACGAATATTCTAGCTATGCTGGCTTTAGAGCACGCACACATTCTTACCGCAAACCTTTTGCTAGCGGCATTTTTTGTAGCAATTGTCCCCTTACCGTCTTCCTCAATAGTAGCTAGGAAAGCTCGACAAAAAGATGTCAAGAAGCAGAAGCCATATATGCTTGCAAATAATAATAAAAGAATACTGAAATTGACGTTTATGACAGTTTATTTGCGAATAAATTTTCACAAATAGGCATTTTCCGTGGACCTAGATGGGTGACGCTCGGTTATCTTCAAACAGTTTATTTACAGGCACTGCCCCCTCAGGATAAGAATTGGGCAAGGTGCCGAGGACGGTGGGCTGGCCAGGGGTTTCAGGGCAGGGAGCTGACGTCGGTAGGCAGGTTTGTCAGTGCTTGTATGACAGCGGGCTTATCAGGCCCCCGAGGACCACCATAGCGTGGTGGCTTCGTTGATATTGCTACCATATCCCATAGCGACTACACCATATGTTGGAGGAAATGCTTAGAACTTGAGACTGACTCCAACCAAATAACTGAATTTTATTAGCCCGACGTTTCGGAGCCCATTCGGCTCCTTCTTCAGGGGGTTGTTCTTCGGGGGGTGGCGGTGTGCCGCTTTTAAAGCGTCTTTTTTGAAGAAAGGAGGGGGGGGAACAAGGGAGGTGGGGAGACACTTCACAGACGGAAAGGTGGGGGGGGGAACAAAAGGAAAGGGGGCGGGGTCTGTGAAGTGTCTCCCCACCTCCCTTGTTCCCCCCCCCTCCTTTCTTCAAAAAAGACGCTTTAAAAGCGGCACACCGCCACCCCCCCGAAGAACAACCCCCTGAAGAAGGAGCTGAATGGGCTCCGAAACGTCGGGCTAATAAAATTCAGTTATTTGGTTGGAGTCAGTCTCAAGTTCTAATCAATTTCCCAACCAGACAGGCAATTCTGTCGAAATGTTTAGCTTTAGGAAATGCTTGCACTGTAAAAGAAAAAGAAACATTATCAGAGATGTTGGTATGACAAATGTATGTGGGAGCGTTTTCATTTGAAAAATCGCCATACTGCAACAATATTATAAGTCTGAGCAGGGAGTTCGAAGGGGTGAATCAAGAAACTTTCTTGCAAGAGATTTGTCAAGTAAGACTTCTTAATATTTCGGCATATATGGCATACCTTGTACAAGGTGTAACGTAATGTTTAGAACAGACATAAAATGCGCAGGATCCGTCCGCTTTCTTTATAGCCCACACCTTGTCAGCGTAGCACTTTATACTTAAAAAATCGCAGCAAAACCTGCTGCAGCACAAAAAGCCTAGTTTCAGACTGTGTAGACACAATGCGGCCTTCGTGCGAAATTTTTATTGTGGAAACCGAGAAGTTCCGTCAGGAAACACTAGTAAAAGAGGCATTTATTATACGAAAAGAAAGAAATACTGTCAGCTGGAAATGATGCTTGACCCATAACAGTGAGAAGAAGCGTGGTTCCTCGGTATCACTAGCAGGATCAGGCCGCGCGCGTGGCTTGATAAAATCATAGTCCTGGAATTTGGGTCAAATTCACAGAGATTTACACGTGGTTCTACTCCAGGAACTATTCAAAAGCTGCAAATAAAAAGAGCTATTTAATTACAGGCACTCTACATTAGCCAAGCCTGTTTCAGTAATATATATAACGCGTGATATTGCTTGGGTGATATAGCTTGGGTGATATTGCTCCTTATAAAACTTATAACATGCGCAAAACAAATGCGCTCACCATTGTAAGTTCCATGCTTCTTTGTATCCGAGTTCATTCCACATCGAAGACGGTGGCCACGGGCGCCGACTTTTTTTCTAATTGTTGTTTCGCCTATATTAATTCTAACACTCACAAAAATTCGTGGCCACATTGCTGCGTATTTCAAGATGTAGGCTTCTCAGTAGGAATGACGACCGCAAGCGAGCATTTTTCACGAGAGGAGTGCGCTGGCAAGAACGGACAAGACGGCAAGCACTCAGGCGGTGTTGCACCCAGTCGGCGTGCTAGCGACGCATAGAAGGAAAGAGCGAAAGGAAAGGGTGAACAAAGAATACGGCGTAAACGCCACTTTCCCCCGCTGGACCTAGCCCGTCCGCATTTTGGGATGACAGCGACGGAGGGCGACAAGGAGGACAATAGTGACCCCGCCGCTTTCCCCCATGCTTCCGAGATCACCTAATTCGACACAGCAGCTTATGGCTGTGTGAACGCTTGACTCATAGCATTGACCAGGCTCACCTGGGTGCGTGGGGGAGAGGCAAGGGGGGGCTGAAGGACGGAATGCTAGGCCGAGAAAAGAAATCCGGAATGCGTCGTGCCTACTAAAGGCAAAGACAAGAGGTTGTTGACACGCAAATGCCAAAACATGCAATTAATTTTTTTTTTCTGTCAGAGGCATTCAAACAAGGAGCTTACTACACATGCACGAACAAACAAATATATTATACCAGGAGCATGATGATTATGTCACCGCAACATGACATGCATGCTAAACAAACAAACAATAGTTTTACTAATACATATGCGCTCCATCTCGATGCAATATAAAATGGTTCCATCAGCTCTAGGCACTGTAATTCTCGATTCTCCTCAGAATCCTGACCCACTAAAGCCGACGAGCGTACATGCAAAATATACAATGCGCAGGCAAATTCTCAATACCGTTGCTTCTTATGGAAAGCTCAAGTTCTTATTCACGATCACTAAAGCAGCGGCTAAATTTATGCGACTTCCCCTGCTTGCTACGTGGTACACTGGCTTTTCTCTTTAGGGGACACATTTCGGTAAATTAGAAGTGCAATAATGGCGGTGTACCATTCATGGAGTTGACATGGGAGAACATATTTCTGGTTCCTGCACAGTGTGCCTGTGATCAGTGCGTTAGTTTTCAAAACACGTTGTTCAATCTCAGCAAGTCGTAGAGCACTAAAAGCCGACAAGGCGAAAATTGGCGTATTACGGGCCAATGTCCTCCAAAGAAAGCCAACTATTAACCCATATTGGCAAATCCATACGAAAGTCGGTCCAATAATTGCCGCCTTGTTGAACGGCAGTGCCAATATTGTTTACTGACTGTGTAAACTGGGCCAACATTCGATCTCTATCAGAATGGCACAGCCAATATTGTTTATTGACTGTGTAAACTGGGCCAACATTGGCTCTCTATCAGAATGGCACAGCCAATATTGTTTACTGACTGTGTAAATTGGGCCAACATTGGATCTCTATCAGAATGGCACAGTCAATATTGGCGCCACGCTGTTAACCTTAGGCCATCATTGGGCCAGGAATCAGAATGGCACTGCCAATATTGGAACCACGCTGTTAATCTTAGGCCGTCATTGGGCCAAGAAGTGCCAATATGTTTCCAACGTTGGCCCAACCTAACGTGCCGCCTGGGTGCTTTCACCGCAACTTTCTTTCTCGAATAGAAAAGGAAAAGAAACTGCCTATGAAGAAAGTGGTCAAATAAGAACCCACTGTTTGAAATTCTAATATCTAAGTACTTGGATTAAGTATTCAACCTATTAGACTGGAATGTCGGAGGAGTGAGGACTAACGGAGAATGCCTCAACAACCTTCGCTTTGTAGATAACATTGGCCCGTTCTTTATTGTGGACCTTAACCAAGAACGCGTAAGACTATTTTTGAAGGATAAATGCTGAAGAGAAGGATTGTGTTTAGTAGACATGGTAATTGCTCACATGGGATTCAGATCAAGAAAAGAAAATTTAAGAGAGAATATAAATACGGTTGGATTTATTACAGCTGTCATTACCGCATTCTGAATGGGAGCTTGCGACTGTCGCAGAAAAAGAGTTCACAAGTGTTGCATTGTGCTGGTGTTATTAGATGGCTGAAAACGTCTATTGCGAAAAACTTCTATCGGAAAGTTTTGCAATTCCATACCCACACCTAACTTTATGCATCACTGGCGCCGCTTCCTTTCCACTGGAATCCGTTTTGTCCCTGTAATGGTTCGTCGGTTATCGAGCCTAAGCATTACAAGGCGTGCTAGGTTGGACTTTTTCTCCCAAAGAAAATTGTAAAATCAGCTATTCCTGTTTGCTCTCTGATTTTCACAAATTTTTCTGTCTCGTAATGTGACACTTAACATTTTTCTTTTCGTTGCTCCTTAAATGCAAGGGTGTTGAATATAAGCTCGAGAGCAATATTACGACCGTATGTTGAACAATGAAACAAAAATTGTTTGACGTAACATTAAGATACAGGCAGACAGCACTGTAGATAAGAGATAAAATGGGGATTGTCCCCATTCTAATCGATATTAGGAGAAAAAAAATGGAGCTGGGCAGGCGATGTTACTGATACTTCCGATAACCGATGGACCATTCGAACTACATAATAGCTGCCATGGGGAGGGAAGCGCCGTCGAGGACGTAGAAAATTAGGTGAAGTGATGAAATTGTAAGACTTACAGGCGTAAGTTGATATCAGCTAGCGTACAACACAGGTGTCTTGTGCACAAAGACACAAAAGCTGGACCACTCACCCCCTCCTGATCACGCATACCTTTCTCCTTCAGGGCTGAGCGTTGAGCTGGTTGGTGCTGCATTAACGGCACATTTATTGTAAGACTGCAGAATTTGCAGATCATAACAATGTGACTCTACTTATGTCATGGCACTGTAATGCGATAACTACATGGCGTTCCTCCTCTACGTACTGCAGAGCTTGTGGTTTTGGATCCCACCAGCGACAAGATATGTTTTAGAGGACGTGTACATTTGTTTGCCATGACCATTTCTATATTTCCATTAAAATGAACTAATAAGTTACCCCATACTTCCCATTGCTTTTTCGACTGGTTACTTCAGATGGTTCTAGCTAACAAAAATCTGGGCTCTTTGTTCCCCTCTCTCGTGTACGTATCGCGAACTGGAACCATTCGGTAGGTTTGATGTCTTCGAGTAGCATACAGGTGTGTATTGGGCCGGGTGTCCTCGAAAATATTATTACGTGTGGGAAGACACAGATGAAAGAGGTCATATACAGGCTATTTACACTGAAGCCAGACAGTCAGGCCGACACTCGCTCGCCCTAAGGGCAGAGACCCACTCCGTCGTCGTTCTCACCACGTCTCGTCCCTTGAGCTTCGCTCGATGATATCGTAATACTACACCCCGGCCGCAAAAGCACCATCACAGTGCTGTTTAATAACCAAGCCGCAAGGACAGTTGTAGGATTTGAGTCAGGCGACGTGGACAATGACATTCGTTGTCACAGCGGAGGATGTAGTGGGCGTGGCTAGAACAATTTCACAGGTGACATCGGTCACGTGGTGGAGCACGCGGTATGGGCCTGTGTAGCAGGAAAGCAGTTTGTCACACAGGCCAACTTTACGCGATGGTGACCAAAGCAAGACGATAATGCCGGGCACAAAGTGGACATCGCGGTGAAGGGGGTCGTAGCGTTGCTTTTGTTTGCCTTGAGAGAATTATAGACGAGCGCGCGCAAGTTGGCGAGCTTGGTCAGCATGGGCGATAACGTCACGGTCATAAGCGCTAGTTGAAGCTGTGGTGGACGGAAGCAGCGTCCAGTGGTAGCGTCGGTTCACGGCCATACAAGGGGTAAAAAGGTGAGAAGCCAGCAGTTTCGAGACGGGAAGAGTTGTACGCAAAGATAATGTAAGGTAGAGCCTGGTCCCAGTCGTGGCGTTCGTCTGAAACGTGTTTGGATAGCATGTCAGTAAGGGTTTGGTTCAAACGCTCAGTGAGGCCGTTCGCTTTAGGGTTGTAGGAGGTGATAAATTTATGCTTTATTGAGCAGGCACGCATGATGTCGTCAATGACTTTGGCTAAGAACGAACGTACGGTAACGGTCTGTTAGCAATTGACGCGGAGCACCATGAATCAAAATGATATCATGCAGGAGGAAGCCCGTAACATCAGTTGCGCAACTGGTCGGAAGAGCGCGGGTTACGGCGTAGTGGGTCGCGTAGTCCGCCGCGACTGCAACCCACTTGTTTCCTGACGTAGATTCCGGAAATTGGTCGAGAAGGTCTAAGCCGACATGCCGCAAGGGCTGGGCAGGGATGTCGGGCGGCTGCAGGTAACCAGCGGGGAGCTGCGAAGGCTGCTTGCGTCGTTGGCAGAGTTCACAAGCGGCGACGTAACGTCGTACGGAACGGGCAAGGCCCGGCCACAAAAAACGGTGACGTACAGGGTCATAGGTTCGAGATACACCGAGGTGTGCTGCCGTTGGGGCGTCCTGAAGCACTTCTAGTACGGTTGAGCGGAGGTGTTTAGGTATGACAAGTAGGAACTCAGAGCCATCCGGATGAAGGTTACGACGGTACAGAGTACCGTCTCGGAGGACGAAGAGGCGTAGAGTGCCATCGGCCGGAGATGTTCAAAATGGTCGATGAGTGCTCTGATGTGGGCGTCATGACGTTGCTCGTCGGGGAAATGAGGCAGCTGCGATACAGAGAATACGCAAGCAGCGCTGGTAATATTTGAGAAGTCGGGGTCGTGAACAGGGTAACGCGACAAGCTGTCAGCGTCTTGGTGCAGGCGGCCAGACTTGTAGACCACGGAATATGAAAATTCTTGTACCCTCAAAGCCCATCGACCAAGCCGGCGTGTAGGATCCTTTAGCGATGAAAGCCGGCAGAGAGTATGATGGTTAGTGACTTGCAATATTGCCATATTTGCCATATTACGTGTGCCGACAATGTACAATGTTTCATGTTTTCATTTTATCGCATACAAGCGGCGTGGTGTACTTGAATTATCCGCACACGATGATGAATTTTTTCACTTGGTATAGTGCACTTCCTTTGCAGGTGCGCGTTCTTGATGAAAAATCAAGCTTCCTTTTTTTATTCATTTTCCTAAAGTTTTTGAGTTCGTTTCAGCAATATTTACTCACTAGCAGGCCTTAGATAAAACGGCGAAATTTCTTGGGTGAGGCTGAAAAAACGATATTGCGCATTTTCCACTTTGCAGTCTTTCACATGCAAAAGATAATAGAATAATCTCTACGCTGACATCGAATGACTAAAAAATTTCTGCTTCTACAGAAACTTCTCCGATGACGCCTTCTGGAGGTGAAGCAACCCCTACCCTGAGCACATTTGAGCCTGCGATTTCAGTTGCGACACCAACGGCACCACTCCCCACGCCACCACCACCAATGAGCACGCTATCGACAATCATTGAAATGACCAGCACAGCCATTCCCAGCGGCCCTACGCCATCAACATCTACCACTACAACTCGTAAGTTGTTCTTGCGCAAAGTATCCTGCGCAGCTGCTACTTTTAGCATCGAGTGCATTTACGAGAGCCCTAGACAAGGGAAGGCCAAAGAAATGAAATTTTTTACTCAGATGCTTAAAAATTATATTATTCCTTCACCGATGCATATAATTGCTTCTATCATGTGCAGCACATCTTTATGTTCAATGCAGGAGTAAAGCCTCGCTCCGCGATCTCCGACACCGCTAATGGAGAAATAATGAGTCAAACAGATTTCACATTCTCTGGAATTCCGAACTTATTAGATAACGCAGAATCGTCAGGTACGGTAAAGCGCCACGACCATAGGCTAGTGAGGTCTAGGATGGGTATCAAGTTGGAAGAAATGTGCAAAGTTAGTCAACAATGTTTCCAACAAAGACGAAGGAAGGGTAACATTAGACGACTTCAGGCTGGAGCTCCCAACAATCCAGTTTAAGAGCAGAAACATCAAGATAACATCGAGGTAGAGAGACAAACCCTCACTTTTCAGAATTCCGAATGAGCAATGCAAGGGAGGGATTAAGGAACCAAGGCAAATAGTTGGTAGCCTATCGCAAGTAATGAAGGACCTAATAAAGAAAGGACAAAGCTTGAAAGTGTATAACTCACCAGATAACATACAAGTAGCTGAAATTTGAGTACTCACAAACAAGAGAGTCACCGATATTCGAATTTATTATGAAGGAAAGTTTGAAAAAGCAATAAAAGGTTCCAGCATAAAATCAGTGAGATAAAACTTAGTATGGGAGAAGGCTACATGTATGACTTGAAAGACAAGCTGGGAAATGTCATTAATATTTTCGATGGTGTTATAAAAGCAACTAAGTAATTGTTAATGGCCTTTCATTTAACCAGAGCAGCCATGAAACCTTAGTGGAAAGTAGTGATGAACAGGATAGACAGGCTACTTCTATAACTGGCGATGAAGTATAAGGGAAATGCAGGATATGTCCGCAAGGAAAGCGGCAGGAGGAAATGAAATAACGGTCATTTTAATGAAAGTTGGAGGAAATACGCTAGAAAATATTTCCCTCCTTTTTTCCTTTTGGCTTGGGATCAAGCGCAAGTCATCAATCAGGCAATTAAGAAATTCGTGGTGTACAATCAGGTTATCTATATCGTTGTAGAAGGCATCTGATTCAGTGGAAGCACCAGCATTTATGGAAATATTGCGTAATCATGGAGTAACAATACCAGACGTGAATATCTCAGAAAATATATACAGTGCTTTCACAGCAACCTTCTTTCTCGAATAGAAAAGGAAAAAAACTGCCAATGAAGAAAGTGGTCAAATAAGAACCCACTGTTTCAAATTCTAATCACTAAGTACTTGGATGAAGTATTCAACCTATTAGACTGGAATGTCGGAGGAGTGAGGAATAACGGAGAATGCCTCAACAACCTCCGGTTTGCAGATAACATTGGCCTGTTCTTTATTGAGGACCTTAACCAAGAACGTGTAAAACTATTGTTGAAGGATAAATGCTGAAGAGAAGCATTGTGTTTAGTAGACATGGTAATTGCTCACAGGGGATTCAGATCAAGAAAACAAAGTTTATGAGAGATTATAAATACGGTTGGATTGATTACAGCTGTTATTACCGCATTCTGAATGGGAGCTTGCGACTGTCGTAGAAAAAGAGTTCACAAGTATTGCATTGTGCTGGTGTTATTATATGCCATAAAACGTCTATGGCGAAAAACTTCTATCGGAAAGTTTTGCAATTCCATACCCACACCTAACTTTATGCATCACTGGCGCCGCTTCCTTTCCACTGGAATCCATTTTGTCACTGTAATGGTCCGTCGGTTATCGGGCCTAAGCGTTACATGGCGTGCCAGGCGGCACTTTTTCTCCTAAAGGAAATTATAAAATCAGCTATTCCTCTTTGCTCTCTGATCTGCACAACTTTCCCTGTCTCGTAATGTGACACCTAACATTTGTCTTTTCGTTGCTGCTTGAATGCAAAGGTGTTGAATATAGGCTCGCGAGCAATATTACGACAGTATAAAGAACAACGAAATGAAAATGTTTTGACGTAACATTAACAGACAGGGATACAGCAGTGTAGATAAGTGAGAAAATGGGTATGGTCCATATTCTAATCGACATTAGGAGAAAAAAAGTGCAGCTGGGCAGGCGATGTTGCTGGTAGGTCCGATCACCGAGGAGCCATTACAATTACATAATGGCTGCCATGGGGAGGGAAGCGTCGTCGAGGACGTAGAAAAGTAGGTGAAGTGATGAAATTGTAAAATATACAGGCGTAAGTTGGTATCAGCTAACACACAACACAGGGGTCTTGTGCACAAAGGCACAAAAGCTGGACCACTCGCCCCCTCCTGATCACGCATACCTTGGTCCTTCAGGGCTGAGCATTGAGCTGGTTGGTGCTGCATTAACGGTACATTTCTCGTAAGACTGCACAATTTGCAGCTCATAACAATGTGACTCTACTTAAGTCATGGTACTGTAATGCGATAAGTACGTGGCGTTCCTCCCCTACGTACTGCAGAGTGTGTGGTTTTGGATCCCACCAGCGACAACTTATGTTTTGGAGGACGTGTAAATTTGTTTGCCAAGACCATTTCTATATTTCCTATAAAATGAACGAATAAGTTACCCCATACTTCCCATTGCTTTTTCTACTGGTTACTTCAGATGGTTCTGGCTAACAAAAAGCTGGGCTCTTTGTTTCCTCTCTGGTTTATTTATCGCGAACGGGAACAATTCAGCAGGTTTGATGTCTTCGAGTAGCATAGAGGGGTGTATTGGGCAGTGCGTCCTCAAAAATATTGTTATGTGTGGGAAGACACAGATGAAAGAGGCCATATACAGGCTATTTACACTGGAGCCAGACCGTCAGGCCGACACTCGCTCGCGCCAAGACCCACTTCGTCGTTGTTCTCGCCGCGGCTCGTCCTTTGAGCTTCGCTCGATGATATCGTAATACTACACCCCGGCCACAAAAGCACCATCACGGTGCTGTTAAATAACCAAGGCGCAAGGAGAGTTGCAGCGTTTGAATCGGGCGACGTGTACAATGTCATTGATTGTCACAGCGGAGGATGTAGTGGGCGTGGCTAGAACGATTTCACAGGTGACATCGGTCACTTGGTGGAGCACGCGATATGGGCCAGTGTAGCAGGAAAGCAGTTTTTCACACAGGCCAACTTTACGCGATGGTGACCAAAGCAACACGAGGGTGCCGAGCACAAAGTGGACGTCACGGTGACGGAGGTCGTAGCGTTGCTTTTGTTTGCCTTGAGAGAATTATCGACGAGCGCGCGCAAGTTGGCGAGCTTGGTCAGCATGGGCGATAACGTCACGGGCATAAGCGCTACTTGAAGCTGTGGTGGACGGAAGCAGCGTCCAGTGGTAGCGTCGGTTCGCGGCCATACAAGTGGTAAAAAGGTGAAAAGCCAGCAGTTTCGAGACGGGAAAAGTTGTACGCATAGATAATGTAAGGTAGAGCCTGGTCCCAGTCGTTGCGTTCGTCTGAAACGTGTTTTGATAGCATGTCAGTAAGGGTTTGGTTCAAACGCTCAGTGAGGCCGTTCGTTTTAGGGTTGTAGGCGGTGATAAATTCATGCTTTATTGAGCAGGCACGCATGATATCGTCAATGACTTTGGCTAAGGAGGAACGTACTGTCACGGTCTGTTAGCAATTGACGCGGAGCACCATGAATCAAAATTATATCATGCAGGAGGAAGTCCGTAACATCAGTTGCGCAACTCGTCGGAAGAGCGCGGGTTACGGCGTAGCGGGTCGCGTAGTCCGCCGCGAGTGCAACCCCCTAGTTTCCTGATGTAGATTCCGTAATTTGACGAGGTCTAAGCCGACGCGATGGAAAGGCAGGGCAGGGATGTCGAGTGGCTGCAGTTAACCAGCGGGGAGCTCCGAAGGCTTCTTGCGTCGTTGGCAAAATTCACAAGCAGCGACCTAACGTCCTACGGAACGGGCAAGTCCAGGCTAGAAAAGACGGCGACGTACAGGTCATAGGTTCGAGATACGCTGAGGTGTCCTGCCGTTGGGGCGTCTTGAAGCACTTCTAGAACGGTTGAGCGGAGGTGTTTAGGTATGACAAGTAGGAACTGAGAGCCGTCCGGATGAAGTTAACGACGGTACAGAGTACCATCTCGGAGGACGAAGACGCGTAGAGTGGCTTCAGCTGGAGAGTGTTCAGAACGGTCGATGAGTGCTCTGATGTAGGCGTCACGACGTTGCTCGTCGGCAAAATGAAGAAGCTGTGATACAGAGATTACGCAAGCAGCACTGGTAATATTGAAGAAGTCAGGGTCGTGAACAGGGTAACTGGACAAGCTGTCAGCGTCTTGGTGCAAGCGGCCAGGCTTGTCGACAGCGGTATATGGATATTCTTGCAGCCTCAAAGCCCACCGACCAAGCCGGCCTGTGGGATCTTTTAGCGATAAGAGCCAGCAGAGGGTATGATGGTTAGTGACTACGGAAAAAGGGTGACCGTAAAGGTAAGGACGGAACTTCGCAACCACCCAGACTACAGCAAGGCATTCTCGTTCCGTAAAATAATAGTTGCGCTCCGATGGTATGAGGAGGCGGCTCACATAAGTAATAACGCGTTCCTGGCCATGCTGATGCTGTGATACTAAGACGGCACCTACTCTATGACCGCTGGCATCTGTATGCAATTCTATAGGGGCATCAGGGTAGAAGTGGGCGAGAATGGGTGGTGAGGTGAGAAGAGTGACGAGGCGAGAGAAGGCGGCGGCTTCTGCAGTACCCTACAAGAATTGTACGCTTTTCATCAAAATATTAGTGAGGGGTCTAGCAATTGCCGCAAAATCTTGAACAAAACGAGGAATGCACGAGCATAGCCCTGCAAAACTTCGAACGTCTGCAGCTGTCTTCGGAACTGGAAAGTCTCGGACAGTGCGAGTTTTGTCGGGATCAGGCTGTACTCTCGAGGCGTCAACAAGGTGGCCCTGAACAGTAATTTGGCGACGGCCGAAACGACATTTGTTCGAGTTGTGTTGCAGCTTCGCCTTTCGAAAGACATCAAATAATGCTTTTGGACGCTCAAGGTGAGTGCCGAACGTGGGCGAAAAGTCGATGACGTCGTCGAGGTAGCAGAGACATGTGGACCATTTGAAACCTCGGAGCGAGAAGTCCGTCATGCGCTCAAAGTTGGCAGGGGCGTTGCATAATCCGAACGGCATTACTTTAAAATTGCATAGGCCATCAGGTGTGATGAACGCGGTTTTTTTCTCTGTCCATACCGTCAGCAGCAGTCTGTCAGTATCCACAACGAATATCAATAGAAGAGAAATAGCTGGAACCGTGGAGGCAGTGAAGGGCACCGTCTCTACGTTGGGGCGCGTAGACATCCCTCTTAGTAATGTTGTTCATATGACAGTAGTCTACACACACGTGCCATTTTCCGTCCTTATTTTTAACCAACACCACAGGTTACGCCCAGCGACTCGAAGAAGGCTCAATGATGTTTTTATCTGGCATTTTGTTCACTTCACTTTGAATTACTCGGCGTTCTGACGCAGAAACTCAATACGGTCATCGGTGAATAGGAGTAGCATCGCCAGTAAGAATACGATGCTTGACCGCGAGCGTCTGGCCTGAAGGGCGATCGTCGAAGTCGAAAATATCGCGATAGGGCACTAATACTTGGTAAAGGCATTCAGCCTGCGCAGAAAACAGCTCCGTCGCAACCATTTTCTGTATCTTGGGATCGGCGGCGGAGGCTGGCACGATGGGCCTGTTAAGCTCGCAAGAAGCGTCGCTCGATAAAGTTGTCACGTGATGGTCGCCGAGACAATCAACGTTGGCAAGGCAAATACCTTGCGGTAGAATTTGTTTAGCCCATCCAAAGTTAGAGATAGGCATGAAAGTGCGGTTGGAAGTAATAGTAAGTATACTCGGAGGCACGGTAACGCCATACTGTAGTGTAATGTCGGGCAGAGGAGTGACGAGGTACTCGCCATCAGGGACTGGTGGAGAACGCAAGAGTTCAATATAGGCTATTGACGTTGGTGGCAGGCGAATAAAGCAAGTGGGGCCTAGGCGGCACTGGGGTGCGTCAGAAGGCCCTGTGAGAATCGGCAGCTCAAGGCGAAGGGTACTAGCAGAGCACTCAATAAGGGCAGAATGCGGGGAGAGAAAATTGAGGCCGAGAATGAGGCTGTGGGGGCAGTGAGCAGTCACGGTGAAGAGGACAGGAGTGTGGCGGCCGGCGATGCTAACACGTGCTTACACATACCGATGATAGGCACAGCACCACTATTGGCAACGCGGACAACGCGTACCAACGCTGGGGTGAGGAGCTTGTTCAGTCGTCGTCGGAAGGCAGTACTCATAAAAGAAAGATGTGCACCTGTATCTATGGATGCCGTGACAGGATAACCATCAACGTGAACGTCAACAAGGTTTTGGTCCGCATGTAACGTGAGCAGAGGATTTGAGGGCAGGTTGGACAACGCAACTTCACCTCCAGAAGCTGCAGTGCCTGGTTTTCCGGCAGGATCCGGGAGGCGATAGGCGACGGAGAGAAGCGACGGGGTTGGGGCGAACGAGATTGATGGCGTCGAGCGGCTGTAGCGAGGTTCGGGGCAGGAGCATCAGCGGCAATGGGCTCATGGCGGGTGGCATAGGGAACAGAAGGTCGAAAGGCGCGGGAATGAGCGGCGGTGTATGACCGAGGAGGTGGTGGCCATCGGTTGCGGCAGTGACGAGCGACGTGGCCGATGCAACTACAATGGACGCAGATCGGCCTGTTGTCATTAGGGGCACGCCATTCGGACGGGTTGCGGCGAGAAGTGGCAGAAAAGGACTGCCGGGGACGAGGAGGGCTGCTAGAGAACTGGGGAACCGTGGGTGGAGACGATGAACGCACGGAGTTTAGACTCATGTTCTCGAATTCTTGTCTGACAACGGCCTGAGTCAACGCAATCGTGGTTGCTGGTGGATCGGGAGGCGTCGCGCAGAAAACTGGCGAACAGGCGGCCTCGAGCTCGCGGCGAACAATACGGGTTACGTCGTCACAGGGGGTGGTCTGACGCGGTCTACCCTCACATGTCGACGTAGCAGTAGTGTTGGGTAGCCGCGTGATGTGATGTGGGATACGGCGGCTCTTAGCTTGTTCAAGGCGATGGCATTCTTTGATGATGGCGTCGATTGTCGAGACGTGGCAGAAAACATGCAGATTGAAAGCATCGTCGGCGATGCCTCTTAGCACATGCGACACTTTGTCTGCTTCAGACATAGTATCTTCAGCTTTGCGGCATAGAGCCAAGACGTCGGGGATGTATGAAACGTACGGCTCCAAAGATGTCTGAACGCGAGACGCTAGAGCGTTCCTCGCGGCAGCCTTGCACCAAATGGGGTCCCTGAACAGTTTCCTGAGCTTTTCTTTGAAACTGTCCCAACTGGTTATCTCGTCGTCATGCGTTTGGTGCCACACGCCTGGCGTGCCGCCGAGATAAAAGATTACATTGGCGAGCATGATCGTTCGGTCTCACCTGTTATTAGCACCGGAGTGTTCATAGAGCTGGATCCAGTCGTCAAAGTCCTGTCCCTCCTGGCCAGAGAACACACCATGGGCGCGATGTTGGGCAACCGTGATGATTGGAGCAGGCGGACAAGCCGACGCCGTTGCAGAGGCGGTCTCGTCACCGGGAGGCATGGGGACAAGGTCGATGTACCGACCACTCCGGAGTTCCGGGGTCAGGAGGGAGATCGCTGACCTCGACCAGAATTTTATGTGTGGGAAGACACAGATGAAAGAGGCTATATATAGGCTATTTACACTGGAGCCAGACCGTCAGTCCGACACTCGCTTTCGCCAAGGGCACAGGCGCACTTCGTTGTCGCTCTCGCGGCGGCTCGTACCTTGAGCATCGCTCGATGATATCATATTAATATGTTCTCATGCTATGTGACGCCATCATCCATAGCGGTACTCTGTATTCAGAATCATGGCCATAAGTGGTGTTGACTAACACTCACCGGGACAGGTTCTCTGCACATAGTCAAACACTGCGGGTGTGGGATCAATTGAAACTTTTGCAATTACAGTCATGTGCTCGAATCAAACGTTCAGTGTGTTTATATACGAATATTTTTCATATGCTTTTCCAACATTTTTCGTCACCAAATATACGCCATCAAACGGGAAATTGAAATAAAATGGGGGCATGTTTGATCCCATCCAAGGTGAGTACTAGAGCATGCAGCGTTCTAAGTCTGGTAAGTTGTCCCGGCTAAATAAGATCACTCACAATAAAATGTCTAGGTATATGAATACAGCATCGGTTTGTGTGTGGTACTATTTATAGGTGCACCACCTGTGTTCTCTCTTTAATTATGAACAAGAATACTTTTAATTTAAGCACATGTATAAAATAGTGATGTCATTGGCCAAGGTAATTTGAACTAAGCAAATGTGAATTGTTATTGGTCGCTCTGCTTTCGCGGCAGGAAACACCCATTGTTGCTGGCGCAAAGATACACAGATATGAATTGGCCCAGAAGGTTGTCTGTATAATAATAATAATAATAATAATAATAATAATAATAATAATAATAATAATAATAATAATAATAATTATAATAATAATAATAATACATCTTCTGCCACTCATAAAGATAGCACAATTATTGAGGCTTGTCAAAGCAATTGTATGATTCATTGGCAGAGCCTGCCGGGCAGCAAAACCATATACGGTACATTATTAGAATAATATTAGGCAGCGTGGTTGAGGACAGTACACAAAAAACAAAATAAGAAATGTTTATTCAGAATCCATGAAATAAATTTTCATTGAGTATAATGAAACACAGAAGGGCAGCGATGCGCGTAAACAAGAGTGACGATACGATACTAGCTAAGCGAATATCATTCAGCCTGTCGTGGTTCAAAAGTATTGTACATACACAGACACAAGGAATAACGGTACACAAAGAAAAAAATACGCATCGACAAACGGGTGCGCCTTAGCAGTCTAACTTTTATTTCATCTCCGGTCCGAAGGTGTTCCAGGGTAATTTATTAAAGTAAGTTTGAACATAATGAGTGCATGCTCTAGTGCCGTAACTATGGAACAACGGGGCCTTTGAAGGCGTTCTTTGAGCTATAAATAGCGGAAAAAGACATACGGAACTAGGAATTCATTGGACTGGAAGTGTTTTAAAAGTACAGTTTGTATCAAGAGATCAGAGAAATATGGCATCAAAAGTATTTTGAGGAGATCTGCGTCAGGTTTAAGGCTCAGATCATAAGGTACATTCTTGAAGACCGAGTGCGCCATAGCACTTATTCTGTTGTGTAAGCGAACTGCACAGTGCCTGTGAATTGTTATTGTATGTCGCGGGAGTCTATAGTTTGAAGCGTGTTATCATTTTCTTTACCGCCAAGGGCGTATAATATTTTATAGTTTACACTATACATGATGTGCAGAAAAGTTTTTTCGCAGTAAGGCGGGTGTCCCTAAAAAGATTGCTGTCGAGGTATACACCCACATAATTTACAACAGATGAGTACTGTAATGGTCCCCGTAGGGGCGTCTGCGTGTGCAAGCGTTTGCTTTGTTGCGACACCACGTAGCCGAACACGTGAGGGTTGGACCCTCCCGCGCGTATCTTGGGAAAGCAGGATCCTGAGGTGGAGCCGATGCTACGTGTTCGGACCTTTAAGGACCCCGACGGAGGCCTAGCATCCCTTTGACCTCCGCTTCCCAACGACAGCGCCGCCAGACTGGCCCAGCTGGAGGAAATTGGCAGTCGCCTTTTCCAGTCCTCCTCGTAAATCTTCGTCTTTCTGTCCCGCCTTTCACCTTTTCTGTCTTCACTTCTCCTCACTTCTGAATTTCCCGGCGGCAAGGGTTAGCCTTGTGTGGCTAGACAGTCTTGGTTATGCTATAAGTGGTTATAGCAGCGATGTACGGTTGGCGTTGGCAGGCCTGCCCTTGCAGGAACCTTAGTCATGTCCCACTGTTGGGCTCGATGGTGGGCGGTTGGCATCGCCGTTTAAAATCCCATCTATGCTTATGGAGAGCGCTTTCCCCAAACTTCCTGATCGCCCTCAGAGACGAGGGCGCACCGAAGTTGTCTTCCAGTTTTTCAGTCGTCATGTCCACAACTTCTCCCGTTTCCATGTAATTCACTCGGAAAAGCAGACAAAGCAGTGCGAATCATTTCACCGTTCTTTGTTTCAAACACTTTCCTGCCTCTTTTATCTTCACCTCTTCCACCCCCACAATATCTCTCATACTGTCCCTATTGTGGAGCAAAGCCCACAGTATATCATTGCACCTGGGAGTGCCCACACCCTCCGGGCTACTCCCCTATTCCTTCACCTTCCCCTTCCTCCTGGGAGACTGCGCAGAGCAGTTCAGACCCGCAAGAGCAGCGACGGCTGATTCGGCGGGCACGCGGGGTGGCGCGAGCCAATGGGGCCCTGAACTAAGGGCTCCACCCTGCGAGGAAGTCGCCCAAACTCATGATAAATAAATGTTTTCTCTCTCTCTCTCTCTCTTTGAATGAAGTGTTTGGCCCAGGATATAAGGCATCGAGGACGGCAAGCGGTGATCTCCTCTTGGAGCTGCACAATCTGAAGCAAATTGAGAAACTGCCAAAGCTAATATCATTTGGGGAGACCCAATTAATAGTAACCGCGCACCGAATTTTGAACATCCCCCGCTGCGTTTTCTCGGGCGGTCATTATCTGGAGTTGACTGAGTCTGAACTCTTGGAAAGCTTCAGTGAGCAGAATTTTATCAATGTACAGATTTGAGTGGCGGCACAACACAGGACTATGGAAGTCAGGATGCACCCAGCAATACTCGAATGATCACCCGGCGAAGGGCCGCAAATGGAACATGGAAGTGACAGGAAACTAAAGCCTGTGATTTGCGCTTGCTATCTTTTAATCTGCAAAGCATCGTGAACAAAATAGCCGAAATTTAAGCGCTCCTTTATGACTCGACCCAGAGGTTAGGTTGCTGACAGAGACCTGGTTACATGCTGGAGCGTTCGATATTGAAATCGATACCCCATCCTACAACATATTTAGGCGTGACAGACAATCCTGAGGGGTGGAATTGTAATTGTACTTAAGGAGAGCAAAAACAGGACAATTTTAATTGCTATTCCGAAACACAAAGGCCTCTTCTGTAAAATAGATTTTTATGGTAATTCCATTGTTATCCGTATTGTATACCGCCCTCCGACGCAGATCCGGGAATTGTCGAGCAACTCCACGATTATGTACATCGTTTCCGAGCTAAGGACGTAACATTTGTGTTAGCCGGTGATATTAATTCACCATATTTTGATTGATCAACCATGATGACAATCCTTATGAATCCTGGGCACTCCGAGATTCTTATGAACATTGCACTTTCATGTAGTCTAGCACAGGTTGTTACTGCCCCCACTAGAATCACTGCTACTGCAAGACCTAATCTTGATTCATTGCTTGGAAGTTCTGTTATTACATGTGACTCTCTTGATGTCATGCATGGGCTTTCTCATCACGAGTTTATATTGGCCACCTCTTCCGTTCAAGAGTGTTCTGGCCAAAGCAATGGCGAGATTGTTGTGAAAGACGTCGACAGGGCGGAAGATGAGTGTATTTCACGCTATTTGGGAAAGAATCTGGATGGTTTCAAGTTGAAGATAACGTGAATGTTCTGTGGTGGAAACTCAAAAAGATTTGTCTTCATTGAATTGCCATGTTTGTTCCCGACAAGGTTAAGAAGAAAAAAACAGAACCCTAGGCCTTGATCTAACTAAGGCCTTTGACACCGTCACGCACAAAGCAATACTAAAACATCTCCAAAAGCTGGATGTAGGACGTAAAACTTTCGCGTACATCAATGGCTTCTTGACGGATCTTACCGCAAAGATTTCAATTGGAGAATCCAAATCGAATGTGCTCAAACTTGGTAATAGGGTACCCCGCAGGGGTATCCTATCTCCCTTTCTATTCAACGTGGCAATGATCGGTCTTCCTGCGAGACTCAAAAAGATGGAAGGACTTTGACAAAGCCTATACGTGGACGGCATCACCCTTTGGGTGGCGTGTGGAAGCGATGGGCATGTGGAAGATATCCTTCACACAGCAGTAAACACGGTCGAAGGCTACGTAAGAGACAAGGGACTGAGATGCTCCTCGCAAAAATCAGAACTTCTGTTGTATAGACTTACATAGCGGGGTGGAAAAGCGTTAAGGAAAGGCCGGGCATTGTGGTCACAGTAGAAGGCACCACGATACCGATAGTGCAGAGCCAGAGAATACTGGGACTCCGCATACCCGAATACGGCCATAAAGGAAAAACCATTAGACTAGTTGAAAATTAGGTTCAACAAACATTCAGATTATTAAAGCGGATAACCGAAAGGCACTATGACATGAAAGAGCACAATCTCATCCGAATAATAGAAACATTCGCAATCAGTCGCATTCTATATCTGGTCCCTTACCTCAAGCTCTACGCTGCGGAGAAAGCCACTATTAGAAGGGCGTAGAAGCAAGCGCTGGGACTTGCGGCAAATACGTCATACGAGAATTTCTTGGCGCTCGGTGTGCACAACACACTAGACGAACTTATTGAGGGGCAGCGAGTAGCGCAGTGTGAAATTCTTACACAGAGTTTGACGGTGAGACACATCTTAGATGACATTGGAATAACCTACGAAGCACAGCACGGAGTGCGGAGAAACATCCCAGCAAAAACAACGGAACATCTATCAATACCCCCAATACCCAGAAACATGTACCCGGAGATTCCCCAACATCGAAGAAACGCAAGAGTGAGAGCTCTTCACAATATATTTCGTAGTGCCAACGACGTGGCCCGTGTGGACGCCGCAGAGTAAGCAGATAGAGTATGTCAATGAGTTGTTACGAGTCCAGAGGGTGACTGCAGACTTGGTGGCACGATAAAACCATGGAAGGCGGTGGTTGTGGAGGAGGCTGCCTTTGCACTAAGAATAGCCTCCATGGAAGCTAACATCGTAGTACGCGACACCAAGATAGCCATCAAGAAGTATGCAACAGGAAGAATCTTGCTGTAAGCGCTGATTATTTAAAACAATTTTTCGGCAAGATAGCGACATTCACATTAGATAAGCACCCGCACAGTCCTTTTTTCCGGGGAACGAACTAGCGAACAACTTGGCTCGATAACTGACAGGCCGAGCAGGTGACACGCAGCAAATACAGCGAATTGAGAGAGACCGGATGACCAGCTTTAGCGAGATCACGAAACACCATAAATTGGGAAGGGCCCATTTCCCCCCGGTACACTCCTCGCTGAGTAAACTGCAAGCGACGGCATGGCGCCTCTTAACCGCTACTACCCGGACCTTTGCAAGGTCATGTGTGGATTCTGTAAAGAAAGGGTGGTCCTACAACATATGATTTCAGCTTGTCCTCGGAGACCCACAGAGAATAAAATAAACAAAACCAGAGACCAGTGGGAGACCGCGTTGCTCAGCTGTGCATTGGAGGAACAACTTAAGGAAATCCAGCAGGCCGAAGATGCCGCCAGGGCCTATAGGCTCGAGGCCATCATCTAGGTAGAGAGGCCCGGGCCTCAAAGCGGCTGTGCACAAATAAAGTTTATTTCTACTCCTGGGTTACGAGACATATAATTCACAAGAAATGAAAGCTTAAGAGTTTGAGACGCCCAGGAAGGCTTCGAGACTTCGCTGTTACCACACTATGTGCACTTGAAACTAAGGTTAAAATGCTAAAGACAATTTCTTCACTATCACCTTAGGCAATTTCCTCAAGGAAGCACCAGGCAAATCCAGTAGTATGTCATTAATGATCAACTGCTCACCAGTCTTGGATGCAAACGCGCGAACTGATAAAATTATTAGATATTTACAATCCGTATACGCCCGTAAAGGTACTGATCTTTTTGCCGAGCCAAAAGGGCTTTTTTCTTCTATGCCCGATGTCATTGTGAGTCGCAAAGGTATTCATAACTTACTGCTTAACCTTGATCCTAAAAACGCCGGCGGCCCTGGTAATATTCCTCATGTTCTCTTGCACCGTCACACAGAATGGATATCGCACTACTTGTTTGTCATTTATAATGCGTCAATAACTAAGTGTTCTCCTCCGTTAGACTCGAGAGGTGCTCGTATCATTCCAATATTCAATCAACTGATCGCTTGTGCGCATCAAATTCCCGCCCGATTTCCCTGACTTCAACAAGCTGCAAAATATTCGACCATATAATCTGCCGACACCTGCCCGTATTTCTCGAAGATTACGAACTGCTATCAGATGCCCAGCGCAGGTTTAGGCGCCGTTAGTCGACGGTGACGCAGATGCTACGCAAGTGTCATGATTTTGCGCTCGCGATCAATAACAAAGAACAGATCGATGCTATATGTTTAGACTATGCTAAAGAATTTGATAAAGTGCCTCATGATAAATTATTACAGAAACTCTACCCCATCGGAATAAAGAACAGGCTTATCGAATTCATTAGGGCTTGTCTAGAAAATAGGTATCAGTATGTACAAGTACACAAGTACTGCTCGGTTACTTTACAGGTGACATCAGGGGTACCGCAAGGGTCAGTTCTGGAACCGATGTTATTCCTAATTCATGTGAATAACAGTGTGAATATCATACACAGTGATATTAGGATAAAGCTTTTGCGGATGACAGCGTTCTTTACACCTCGGTAAGATCTGTAGGCGACCAAAATACGTTTATTAAAACATTCGCAGAAGTTTTAGGCTGGTGCAGGCAATGGGACACGTTCTTTAACGCTGACCAGTGCTCAGTTCTCCGTGCATGCAGGAAGAAAACCATTTTACAACATTCTTATTCTGTTGATGGCATTGTGGTTAAGAAATTACCGGCTCTTAAGTATCTCGGCATCACTATTACAGACAATCTCATTTGGGACCTTTGCATTGATATGGTCTGCACCAAAGCTTTTAAATCTCTCTGGTTCATTCGACGAAAGCTTTCGAATGCCCCTATGGACGTAATATTACCAGCATACAAAGCGTTCGTCCGCCCATGTCTTGAGTAAGTTTCGTGTATATGCGGCCCTTATTCAGAGAAAAAACATTGCCAAGTTAGAAAGAGTTCCGAGAAACGCGGCTAGATACATTTGCAACCGATATAAGCACGCTAACAGTGTGACAAGAAATGATTGTTTATCTTGGTATCGATACACTTAAAGCTAGATGCACCAAATGCAGATTAATATACTTTTTTTAATGTGTAACAACATAACACAAATCAGTAATCACAATTTCATTACTCCTCACAATCTGCGCACAACTCGCGTTTTGATAATGGCAAAATAGTACAGGAACACAATGCTCCTAAACTATACTATTAAATAATCATTTTTTTTCCGAAAACCAAAGGCGCCTAGAATAAATTAGCGAAACATATTGTAGACAGCGCAAGTGTCGGACCGATTCTTGCAAACTTGAAAATGCATTGGTAAAGGGTACTTGCATTGTGTTAAGTGCAGTGTTTCATGTTTTGATTTATTATATTTGGTTTTTATTGCCGTTTTTCTGGATGTTGGATGTATTTTCATTTGTTCCTACTCCTGCTTGGAGTCAAGAGACTTTGCAGTGTACCTAAAAAAATAAATAAAAAATATTTCAGGAGAAATAAAACGAAGCGGGATCGCAAAGAAATTTATAACAAGCACCGGATACTCACTTTAGGTTCAACTGCCCTGCCCGAGTCCATCATGGCCAGGCACATCAAGCTTTGCGTTACGCCATACCTGCCAAAAGCCTTCGATGTCTTAAATTCCAGCGTTTCGGCCACAGTTCGCAGAGCGCCAAGGGCGCGGTTGTGTCCAGCGCCTCGCAAGAGGCAAGTGCGTTGGCCGCGTCCAGTGTGCTGACCCTGCTGCCACCACTGGCATACCAACGCATTCCATCGCCACTCATAAGGTTTCCGGAGTACCTTTTGACCCCACACAGGAGCAGACTTTGTCCGATGTCGTAGATGGCTTTATCGCCCAGACGTTAACAGTTTCCGAATGCGCCCAGCTTCTACGCTTTTTCAAGAAGGTTCGTTATTTCGACTGCCTGCATGTTTCCTTGGACCGCACATCAAGTGTTTGTCATCGCAGCCATAGGGGTACCTGCGCGCCACTGCGACAAAGGTTATAACGTGTATCTGCGACAGAGCGTCGTGTTATCGATGACCAAGTCGCTGCCATGCTCAAGCGCAGCGTTATTCAACCGTCGAAAAGTTCCTGGGCCTCTCCAGCTCTTGTTGAGAAGAAGGATGGATCCATTTGATTCTGTGCCAATTACCGAGGTCTTAACAAAACATATCGCAAACATGTTTACCCTATGCCGAGAATGTACGATGCCCTTGACTTACGCAGTGGCTATCGGTAAGTTTGCATGGTACCAGAAGACCAACCTAAAACGGCCTTTGTAACAACAGGGGCCCTATATGAACTTCGCGTCATGACTTTCGGCGTTTGCAGCGTCCCTGCAACATTTCAGCGCATGATGGACCTCCTTTAACATCTTCTCAAGCGGAAAACTCGCATCTGCTACTTAGATGATGTGGTTATTTTTCAGCTCGATTTTCCAACTCATCTCCATCGGCTAGAGGAAGTGTTGCAGTGCCTATGCGACGCCGGCCTTCAGCTCAGGCTCAAGAAATGCCACTACGGCACAAATCAGCTCACTATCTTTAGCCGTGTAGAATGTAAAGACGGTATTATTCCTGACGCCGCCACGCTGCGTGCAGCTGATGATTTTCTCAACATTTTCTCCGTAAAGAAACCTCGCAGCTTGCTCGGTCTCTGTTCCTACCGTTGGCGTTTTATTTGGAATTTCGAGACCATCAACCCCCCGCTTGAATCGGCTGCTATAGACCGATATCATCAATTACGCAAGGTCGCCCACTTGTTATGATGCCTTCTATGTGTTGCGTTGTCTACTAACTTTGCGGCAATACTGACCTGCAGTAGTACGTTAGTGCATAAGCAAGCCGCATCCTCATCAAAGTAGAGACAAATTAGTCCATAACGGAGAAGAAATTTTTCGCATTAATGTGGGCACTTGATAAATTTCGACCCTACCTCTATCGCCGTCCTTTCGGCGTAAATGCTGACCGCCATGAACTTTGTTGGCTGTCCCCGCTGAATGATCCCTCATGCCGATTAGCTCGCTGTACTCTGCTATTGCAAGACTTCTAATTGCGTGTTGTCATCAGGTATGGGCGACGCCATGCCGATGCTGACGCAATTTTCCGTTCGTCCGTGTAACCGAAAGCGCTGCCTGCCTGTCTGTCGTTGACGAAGTACTTTCGCTCCCAGGGGGCTGCGACATGTCTCTGAAGAAACGCAAGGATGCCTCGATTAACGTTCTAATCCGCTTCAACTCAAGCCCGTCGACTCTTCCTCCACCCTGTGGAGATTTGCACTGCCAAGCTTCTCACTTCTGAAGTCAGGATAGTCTTCTACATCATAAAAATAACGTCTCTGACATACGCGATGGTTGCAGGTCTTACTTCCACAACTTAAATGATATTGCGTGACAAAAAACGACACGGACGTGAGAGAAGACGACACACCAAGCGATGAAGCGAGCCCCGTTGCACTTGGTGTGTCGTCTTCTCTCACGTCCGTGTCGTTTTTTGTAGCGCTATATAATTTAGGTGATGGATTACCAGCTTGCCCGGAATGCTGCTCTCATTAAGCTCTTACTTCCACATCTTTGTGGCGAAAGTGTTATGCCTTGCACACTAATCCACATTGCGCACATGCGGGTGTCTTCAGGGCGTCAACCCAGCTTCGCTCTGGGGTTTATTGAGGTTGGCATATACACCTTTGTGTGGAAGTATATTCGACTTTGCCCTCAGTGCGAACGCCGCAACCTTCTTGCTCAGCATTTGTCTGATCCACTTCAGCGAATCCCTTTCCCTTCCAGGCCTTCCATCACATTGGCATTAACCTGTATGAGCCCTTCCGAGCAGGGCTTCCGGAAACCGCGGGATAGGCCTGGCCATCGGCCACTTGATGCGATAAGCGAAAAGTGATTCTACCTGCTGCCACAACTCGTGTAATAACATCCTTCCTCTAGAAAACCTTATTCTCCGCTACGGCGCACCTCGCGAAATTTTCAGTGGTAGAGGACGGAGTGTTCATCTATGAAGTCGTAAACGTTCTCCTTGCAGAATGTCGCATCGTTCAACGCACCACCATCGCCTACCAGCCTCAAGCAATTGGTTTGACAGAAAGAACTAGCCCCACCTTCGGCGACATGCTGTCCGAATACGTCACCTATGATCACACTAACTGGGAGCTTATTCTGCCATTGATCACGTATGCCTGAAAACTCAACCACAGGCCATCACAAAGGTTTCGCACTTTTCCTCTTGTATGGCGGTGAGCCTTAGACTGCAACCAACACCATTTTCCCAAACAGACCTGACTCATCCGAATGTATGCTCATTCTCTTAAGCCGCCTCCGCGTCGAGGGATGCCGTCAGCTAACCCTTTCCTTTACAACCGTCCACCAATGGCAACGAAAATCTCGACGTGACTATGACCACCCATGCTGTAACTTTCTTGCAGACTCACTTCTTGTGTGGCTTTGGCTTCCAGCTGTTCCTGCTGGTCTCTCATCCAAGCTTGTCTCCAAATATAAGGGACCCTACCATGCCCAGAGATCTCCTATGAACTATATTGTCGAGCCCAACACGCCAGCACACGCCAACGCTGCCATAGTCGTGAAACCGTCCACAGCGCCTGAAGCCGTTTTACGACCTTATCATACTATGCTCGCCATGAGATGCGAGGTTGGCTCCTTTTCCCCATGGCGGATGATTGCAGTGAAGAAGAATGCTCGTCGCTGCAGCCACACCGCCGGTATCCGGGCAGGCATGAACTCCTGTTTTCCTGGGATGCTCTGGCTGAATAAGGCTGCCAAGCTGCCTTCGTGGTGTGTCCTTTGCTCGTGTGAGAATGTGCTTCAGCAAGCAAAATGGATCGAGTAGAACGCAAGCGGAATAGAATGCCAGTCGAGTGCCCACTGGGGCACTCGACGCGTTTTATCACGACATCATTTATATGAAGGCTCCAGGCGGCCTTTCGCTGTCATCGACTAAACACCTGAAAAAAGTTTGGGCAGAAACTGCCCGCTGGGTAATTGTCATAAATTCCACAGCCTTCTAGGCAATCGTTGCCTATGAAGATTACATTCTACCCTTGAAACCAAGAATGCGTATTTTAAGAAATCACCAACTCCAAAAAATACCACGCACACAATGACAAGTGTCTCAGTATACTTGTTACCAACTATCTTGTGCTTTTAAAACAAGATAAATGTCGTTGTAATGTGATTTTTCAAGCAAGCGCACGTGCCGAAATCGACAAGATTATATGTGCCGGCTCGAGGGAGGCGAGCGCCTGAGCAGGAAAGAGCCTAGACGTGGAGAATGAAGGTGAAGATAAAAATCGCGGGCCGCGCATAGCGGGCAAAGCACGGGGCAAAACTACACCACCTATATAAAGTCTAAGTGACGTTGAGTGAAGCAGGTTAGATGTAAGGAGGTGAAGCGACGGTAGGCGGAGGCTTGCTGGATGGACATCCTCTTGCAGCTAAGGCGAGTTCTATGTCCGCCATGAACCAGCCAGATTCTTAACGTTATCGTAAGGCCGCGCCCCGAGCGAGAAGGACGGAACAGCTACGCAAACGGCGGCAGCCCGAGCGGGATTCGACCGACCCCAAGGACGTCGCCAATCGACGGGCACGAGCTGAACAACTCCGGCAAAATGCGCGATCTTGACGTGGCCAGGAGACCCCAGAAGAGGAAGGAGATGAACAAAAATTTTAAAAAATAAGCACTGGCTTAGCTCGGCTGGGCCAGGATATACATAGCGTGAGCTAAGGTTCAGCTGGTTATTCTTCGATATAGTCAGTCAATCAGGGAGCCTTGACGTCATCAACGGCATCTTGCTGTTAGTGCTGCTGAAATGGTCGGGCCCCTCGCTCAGCCTCGTGGTGACACCGCTTCGCTTGACGTTCCTCCCTTTGCTCGGGTGTCTCCGTAGCATGTTTAGCGTTCTTTAGTTCGTTCTTCCTACGCTCAAGCGCTAATTGCCAGGCAACCACTTCGGGATCCAATGAGTTAAGTTTCTCCATTCTTCTGCGCCACTGAGCAGCAATTCCGCTGTCTTTCTCCATGGCTGTGCCACACTGGCAAACGCCCCGCTACATGTATACCCCTCAATGATACTTCTGTGCATGCACACAAAATCAGAGGCGCTAACAAGCATCTCTGGGGCTACTGCGCTACAGAGGCGCACAGCTGGGCACGCGCCGGCGCCAGCGCGTCTGCCGCGGTTATGACGTCACTCCTCTGGAATGCGCAGACCGGCGAGGCGCGCAGTACCGGCTCCGGCGCGCCAGGTGTGCGCCCTCTGACCTCACTGCTCCTCCCGCACGCGCAGTAGGACTCTCCGGGAGCCGCGCGAAACTGCTCAACCTCACGAGACATTCATTTGAGGGATCGCCAGCTGTTTGCGCGTAGGCGCGAGTAAGAGTGTGCGAGAGAGAGAAAATCTGGAGCCTTTTGCTCCTTGAATATATGACTCTGCCTAGGCACTACGGAGAAGATTTCTACGACGGTGTGTGTCCCTAGGCGTGCCGGCGTTGCCCGTGGGGTTATTTGTTTACGCCAGGACGCTGTCTGACGGCCCGGCAAAATAGGTGAAGCAGTGGGCACTGACAGCCGATTTGGCGACCGCTCGCACCTGCGGCGATCGTGCTAATTCAATCGTGGCGGATTATAGCTTTCTCGCGCCTTAATTGCGGCAATGTACATTGTAAATAGCATCACAGATGTTTCTGAGGGAGAAGTAGCGACCGTAGTAGAGCCCGCGCCGCATGTATTGGAAACATAGCAAACCGTGGTTGAACGCGAATGAGTGAGAGACCGTCAGTGACGATGACTGACTCAGCACCAGCGCCGCAGGTGCGAGAAAGTCGTTCCGACGTACCTTCAGAGGCGAAGTTGTGGCTGATGTTGCAGAAGTCGCGAGGCGCGGTAGTGCGTGACTTAGCGTCACAAGTTGGCGGCTGGGCCTAATTATATTTTCTCAATCGCGCTTTTTACTCATTGTAACAACGTGTCACTGTGTCCCATTATTGGCGGCGACTCCAGGACACCAAAGCGGCGGACACCAATGCTAGAACCCGAACTGGTCCGTGTGTTCGAGCTCATGGAGGCCTGCGTGTGCGAGAGGTGCATAAGATCGGTTGTCAATCTCGCGGACACACAATGTTTTTTTATGCGAACACCCCCGGCACGCTTCAGCTTCGCGGCCCCAACCCACGGGCCGTTCTGCTTCCAGCCTTGATCCCTCCGCTACCCCGTGGGTGCCCTGGAGATTCTGCGCCGCCTGCTTTATTATAACCTCAGGTGCTCTCGCCGATTACATGTGCCATCCTGGAGAAGTACTTGCAAAAAATGCAATATATCGTTGCGACGAAAAAAGCGACCTGTGACTAATAAAGCACCAGTCAGAACATTACCTCTTCAGACACAGCGATCACCAAGGGCTGTCTGCGCCCACTGCCTCACGGCGTGGGCAGCCAGCGGCTGTGCGCAAAGAAACCCGACCGCGCTCCGCAATGCCGGCATGTCTGAAGACAAACGAATACAAAGCGTGCTAAAAAACCTCTTCCGTAGTGCCTAGGCAGAGTCATATATTGAAGGAGCAAAAGCCCCCAAATTTTCTCTCTTGCACCCGCTCTTACTCCCGCCTGCGCACAAACGATTGGCAATACCTCAAATGAACGTCTCGTCTCAACCTCGGCAAGTGTAGCTCAGGCTACAATAATGTGATTAGTACATAATTCGAGCGCTCAAACTAATGAAGACAGTGCATTTTGCTTTCTGTGCCTCACTACTTTTCTAAGGACAGTTGACATTTTAAAATTGATGGCTACGGGAGCGCATTATCTAGGATTCTATATAGTGGCTAGAATTGATTGGCAGTGTGACGGGCGGGAGCCGGTTTGCACATAGAGGAGCGTTGAACGTTGTAGATGGCGCTATTTGCAGCTGGTGTACAGTTCTCACGGCTTTTAGAGGGCAGCTAGCACGCACGTCGCTTTCACATTGCTTCGCGTTTTATATTTATTATAATTCGTGGTGCCAACATCACGAAGTGTTTCTTACTATGAGCTGCGTCATTAAGAAGGGGGACGCTTCTTCGGAGAGGACACAATAGAAAGGTGCGTTATTGCCAACGCCAGAACGCGCAGCGGATGTTTAGCCATGCGATTAAATAAGGAGGGAAATCACATCCATAACAAACAAAACTCCGACTTTCCACTTTTTTCATGAGGTCATCTGCCACAATTGTATTCAGTGAGCGCAGAAAAAATCGTACGCGGAAGCAGATCGAAACAACGCTGGGGCTGCGCGCAATAAACCGGTGAATAACATCACCGCGTCGTTCAGTTCACTATATACATAGGCGTCCGCATGTGCCAGCAACATGCCCTCTGAAAAGGTTTATGTTTGTAAAAAAATTGTATACATATTTGGGCGCTTTGACAAGCCTCAACATACGCTAACCGTTTTCCGTCGCGGGTTCATACAGAAGACGAGAGAAAATACCTTATTACATAGTAGAGTAATCCACATGCACACATCAGACCGAGCTTAGCTACCATTCTACTTTGCTCTACTTCACTCTGGTTGCGTTCAAATATTCCTGGCGCTCCCTTTGAAGAGCCTTGTCCTTAATCAAAGATTCTATGAAAAAGTGCAGCCTAGTTAACACCGCAAACTGGATAATTTTTGCAGTGAGCTCTTTGAGATGGAGCCTACATCCTACTTCCCGGAGTGGTAAATTCCTTAAGAAATGCAGCAAATCTTGCACACTGAAAGCATAAAGCTTCTCTGCTGAAAACTAATAATGGGAAAATATCCACTAGCAGATTAATGAGCGTGGCTTACTCATGTTCAGGGTACAATAAGCCTCCCCTGTCGAATGTTTGCGTGAACACGCTGTCTGCATTACATTCAACTGCTTCTTTGTCGACTGGTGCGCTGGTAAGTACTTTCCCGTTTATCAAATGTCATGAAATATTGTGGCTGACAGAAGCGGTCTTTTTACGCCCTTTGCCATTTTAGTTCAAGCAAATATTCCTCGCTGCCCTTCGCTCTTTTAGAAGTTCATGCTGGCGTCGACAGACTATTCTTTGCCAAACAATTGTCATGTCCGTTCACTTTGCTTCGTGGGGAGTGCCTTGGCCACATCCAGTGTGCTGACGCTGCTGCCACCACTGACATGCAACTGATTCCATGGCCACTCATGAAGTCTCCGGAGGGCCCTTTAACATCACGCAATATCAGACTTCGCCCGATGTCCTAGATAGCAACGTGCTGGCGCGTTGACAGTTTCCGAATGCGCCCAACTTCTACGCTTTCTCAAAACGTTTCGTTCTTTCGACTGCCAGCATGTTCCCTTGAGCCACACGTCAACTGTTTGTCATCGCATCGAGACGGGTACCAGTGCGCCGCTGCGCCAAAGACCATATCGCTTATCCGCGACAGAGCGCCGTGTTATCGATGACCAAGTAGCTGACATGCTCAAGCGCAGCGTCATTCAGCCTTCGGACAGCCCCTGGGCAACTCCCGTTGTTCTGGTTAAGAAGAAGGATGGATCGATACGATTCTCTGTCGGTTACCGTCATCTTAACAAAATCCCTCTTCCGAGAAGTGACGACGCACTTGACTGTCTCCAAGGCGCGGATTTCTTCTCTTCTATAGAATTGCGCAGCGGCTATTGGCAAGTCCATATGGCATCCGAAGGCCACTCTCAAACAGCCTTTCTAACACCGGATGGCCTATACGAGTTTTGTAGCATGCCTTTCAGGCTTTGAAACGCCCCCGCAACATTTGAGCGTATGATGGACAATCTGTTGCGTAGTCTCAAGTAGCAAACGTGCCTGTGCTACTTACATGATGTGGTTCTTTTTTTGCCCGATTTTCTCACCCATCTCTGTAGGCTGTAGGAAATGTTGCAGTTCCTAACCGCCGCCGGTCATCGGCTCAACCGGACTAAATGCCACTTTGGCGCAAGTCAGCTCACCGTCCTTGGCCATGTAGTATCTAAATACGGTATTCTTCCTGTCGGCACCAAGCTCCGTGCAATAGTCGATTTTCTCAAACCTTCCTCCGTAAGAGAATTTCACAGTTTCCTTGGCATGTGTTCTTAATTTCGCCGCTTCATTCGGAGTTTTGCGTCCATCAGCGCTCCCTTGAATCAGCTTCTACGGAGGGACTTGAATGACTACGCCTGGTCGTCCGCTTGTGAGGATGCCTTCCAAGAGTTGCGACGTCTACTCACCTCGCCACATATACTGCTTGACTTCAACCTGGCAGCTCTGACCGAAGTATACACCGTGGTACAGGACTCGTCGCTGCGCTAGCGCGGCGCAAATCTGGATTCGTCGAGTACGTTGCTGCATACGCAAGCAGCACCCTCAACAAAGCCCAGAAAAATTATTACATTACAGAGAAGGAATGCTTGGCCATAATTTGGGCACTTCGTAAATTTCGACCCTACCTCTATGGCCGCCGCTTCGACATGATTACAGACCACCATGCACTTTGTTGGCTATCCACGTTGAAGGACCCCTCATGTCAATTAGCTCGCTGGGCTTTGCGGTTGGAATATTTCAATGGGCGCGTTGTCTACAGGTCTGGCCGCCGCCACACCGATGCTGACGCCCTTTCCCTTTGGCCCGTGCCAACCGAAAGCGATGCCTGCCTCTCTGCCGTTGACCAAGTACTTTCTTTCCCTGCAGGCTGCGACATGACTTCGGAGCAACGCAAGGATGCCACGGATTAACGCTCTTATCTGTTTCCTTTCAAACCCGTCGACTGTTCCTTCACCTTCTCGAGCTTTGCGCCGTCAAGCATCTCACTTCGAAATTCGGGATGGCCTTCTCTACCACCGGAATTACGTCTCTGACGTCCGCAAGGGGTTGCTCGTCATACCTCGATATCTTCGTCATGAAATATGTTCTGCCTTTCACACTGACCCGCAGTGTTCACATGCGGGTGGCTTCAAGACGTACACCCGGCTTCGCTTCAGGCTTTATAGGCGTGGCAAGTACACCTTTGAGTGCAAGTACAGTCGGTCGTGCCCTCACAGCCAACGCCGCAAGGTTCCTGCTCAGCAAGTCTCTGGTACACTGCAACCAATCCCGTGCCTTGCCAGGCCCTTCGATCGCATTGGCATTGACTTTTATGGACCCCTTCCGAGCACGGCTTTTGGGGACAACCGCTGGATAGTCGTCGCAATCGAACATTTGACACGACACGCAGAAACAGCTGTTCTACCTGCTGCCACCACTCGCGATATGAAATCCTTCCTCCTGAAAAACCTTATTTTCCGTCACGGTGCACCTGGCGAACTTTTAAGTGATAGAGGACATGTGTTCCTCTCCGAAGTCGTAAACCCGCTCCTTTCAGAATGCCGCATTGTTCTTCGCACCACCACTGCCTACTATCCGCAAACTAATTATCTGCCAGAAAGATTTAAGCGCACTCTTGGCGACATGACCTCCAAATACGTCGCCTCTGATCACACTGGTTGGCACCTCATTTTACCATTCATCACGTTCGCCTACAACACTGCACCACAGGCGACCACAAACTTCTCCCCATGCTTCCTCTTGTATGGCCTCGAATCTTGGACTACCGTCGATCCCATTCTTCCCTAGAGACCCGACTCATCTGAAAGTACGCTCCTCTCTGAAGATGCCCGCCGCGCAGTGGAATGCCGTCAGCTCGCCCGTTCCTTTACAGCCATCGACCAATGGAAACAAAAATCTAGACTTGATGATCACCCGCATTGTCGCTTTCTTCCACGCTCCCTTGTGTTGCTTTGGGTTCCCGCCATTCCTACTGGACTCCCATCCAAACTTGTCTCCAAATATCAAGGACCCTACCCTGTTATAGCGCAGACGTCGCCTGTGAACTATATTGTCAAGCCTGCCACGCCACCTACGGACCAACGCTGTCATGGTCATGAAACAGTCAACGTATAACGCCAGCAGCCGTATTACGACCCCATGATTCCATGTTCACCATGAGTCGCCAGGATGTCTCCTTTTCTTGTGGGGGGCGATACACTCACACACACACACACACACACACACACACACACACACACACACACACACACACACACGCACACACACACACACACGCACGCACGCAAACACACACATATATATATATATATATATATATATATATATATATATATATATATATATATATATATATATATATATATAGTCATATAATGAGAATCCAGCAGACACTGACATCAAGTACACCATAGGGGAAATTGCATGTGCTTAATAAATGAAAATATTGTAATGATAAATTAAGGAAATTAAAGTGGATGAAAAAACACTCCCAGGGTTCTACTAGTACACATAAATACCCAAGAATGTGGATGGGGAAACGCCGCCGCGGTAGCTCAATTGGTAGAGCATCGCACGCGACATGCGAAGGTTGTGGGTTCGGTTCCCACCTGCGGCAAGTTGTTTTTTCATCCACTTTAATTTCCATTAATTTATAATTACTTTATTTTCATTTATTAAGCACATGCAATTTCCCCTATATTGTACTTGGTGTCAGTGTTTGTTGGCTTCTCATTATATGACTAAGAAATATCGGGTCCCTCGGTTAACCCCCTTTCTTCTCGTTTATTACATAACGAGGGTCTCAAATCCGGCAACATTGATGCCTTCAGGTAGCATATGTGGGTTTATTGACCAGTTGCCTTCACCCGAAAAGATCACGTTCTCGTAACGCCTGCGGCAAAAAAGACGTCCGCGTCCGCCGCCAAGGTCTGTGAGTGGGGGCGCTGGCTAACACTCCCAGGGTTCTACTAGTACACATAAATACCCAAGAATGTGGATGGGGAAACGCCGCCGTGGTAGCTCAATTGGTAGAGCATCGCATGCGACATGCGAAGGTTGTGGGTTCGGTTCCCATCTGTGGCAAGTTGTTTTTTCATCCACTTTAATTTCCATTTATTTATCATTACTTTATTTTCCTTTATTAAGCACATGCAATTTCCCCTATGTTGTACTTGGTGTCAGTGTTTGTTGGCTTCGCATTATATGACTATTAAATATCGGGTCCCTCGGTTAACCCCCTTTCTTCTCGTTTATATATATATATATATATATATATATATATATATATATATATATATATATATAGCAACAAGAGAACTCAATTTCTCATGTGGCACCTCCTAATGTCGGCTCCCGACATATATTGCGTAGATACCGCTCTAAATCATCGACTAACACTGGTGGCGGAAATTCTCCGAAAAAGGATATATTCCCTGCACGCAAAATCAAGGCTGGCAAGAGCCGAACCGCAGCACGTCCTTGCACACCAGCGTGCTTCAGCGCTTCTAGTAGCGCCGGGAAATTTCATCGCTCATCGCGCCTCTCTCTCCCATGGCACAGCTACGCCGCCCGTCCCACTGCTCCCTTCTAGCCACCGTACATTCTATTGCAATGTTGGAGAAGGCTTCCGAAGCAGAGTCTACACTTACGGCTACCGCAAAATAATTTTCATTCAACTTTTCCCAGGGCTTCCGAAGGTAACATAGAAAGCTTCAGTTTAAACGGTCTATGCTGTTGACGGGTGTAATTAAAATGCAGCTTGTGCTCCGCACTTCACCCGAAAGTTAGAGCACCCTTCTCATGAAAATCCTCGAGCAAGCAACCCCCCCCCCCCAAAAAAAAAACTAAAACTTCGCGCCATAGTAACATATTCCTCACGCGACGCCGATTCATGTGTGTGCAACAAACATGACAGATGCACCGATAATATAGCATAGAGGCACTGCTGTCTGTTCCTCTTGCACTTCTACACGCATCAGATGCTAGGCACTTCCAGCGTCAGGCGCATGAACGCGCAGGAGCGAGTTTCCTTGAGGGGGCGCATGGACGTATAGTGCGGGTTCACATTGTCAAGTGTTTGTACGGTACACACGCCCACAATTGCGTCTTTTCTTTGCAGAGGTGCCATTACCGGACGGATCGCTGCTGTGCACACTAAGGGCAGGCTTCTCGAGGAAATGGTACAAGTTTCCACCCGATGGACTCTGCACCATCATCACGTTTGATTCGTTGTACGAGGAAGGTTACACATTGGCACCGCCTTACAAGGAAGACTTCCAATACTTCATAGAAACGTCTGCGCAGGCACAGCTATCTGAATTTGGCATCGGTATCGAGCAGGAGTAAGTGCATCTACATTCATGGCAGTGACCCTAGAAGATTTGCAGCATGCTGCTTTAAGAGAAAGCGTTAACTGCGGAACTTCCATTTAAGTAAATAACAACGCAAAAATCATTTTTCTAGACAACACTGCAGCACTTCGTAGTAATTTTGGCGTGTTTAAACAGAAGTTGAAATTTACAGACTGCCTGACGTAGCTTGGGCTTACATGCCATTACTTTTTTTTGTAAATATTGTTAAGTATTGCGCGGCTCAAAAAAAAAAGAACTCAAGTGTGAAGTTCAAGATCGTGCAACCCAGAAATTAAAAAGAATACATGATAGATTAATAAAGTGCACCTACGAATACTTCTTATCAACATCAGCCAATTTTATGTCCACTGCAGGAAGACGGCCTCTCCACGCGATCTCCAATTACCCATGTCCTGTGCCAACCGATGCCAACTAGCACCCGCACATTTCCTAATTTTTTCACACCACGTAGTCTCCCCCCGTCCTTTACTGCGCTTCGACCGATCCAACCTGCACGTTACATGATTTGCGTAGCGCCATTATTTTTCTCCTTGTGACAATTGGAATAACGGCTATACCTGTTTGCCCTCTGATCCAAACCGCTCTCTTTCTGTCGAAACGTTATGCGTAGCACTTTTCGTTCCATCGCTCTTTGCCCGGTCCTCAATTTGTTCTCAAGCTTTGTCAGTCTCCAAGTTTCTGCCCCATATGTCAGCACCGGTAACGTGAACTGATTGTACACCTTCCTTTTTAATGATAATAGTTAGCTTCCAGTGAGAAGCTGACAAAGAGGAGGAGGAGAAATAAGCTTTTATGTGCACAGCAGGTCTGAGAGCTGGGCCTCTACCTAAATGACGGCCTCGAGCCCTTGGGCCCTGCCGGCATCTTCGGCCTGCTGGAATGCCTTGAGTTGGTCTTCCGGTGCACAGCTGAGCAACGCGGTCTCCCACTGCTCTCTGCTCTTAATTATATTTTTCTGTGTGGGTGTACGAGGACAAGCCATAACCATATGTAGTAGGTCCGCCCTTTCTTGACAGAATCGACATCAACCCGTGTAAAGGTCCGTGTAGTAGCGGTGGTAGGACACCGGGTTCGGATATGTATTTGTTTGTAGGAGGCGCCATCTCGTCGCTTGCCGTCTACTTAACGAGGAGTTGGGCTTAATTGGGCCCTTCTCAATTCATAGTGTTTGGTGGTTTCGTTAAAGCTGGTCAACCGGTCTCTCTCTGTTCCCAGTATTTGTTGCATGTCACCTGCTTGACCTGTCAGTTCTCGAGCCAGGATGTACGCTATGTTGTTCCCGGGAAGCGAGGGGTGTGCGGGAGCCCATATAATCGGAGTGTCGCGATCTTCACGAAAGTTGTTTAAAATTCTCAGTGCTTCCGGTGAGATTCTCTCTTTTGCATAGTTCTTGACGGTTGTCTTGCAGTCGTTTACTACGATGTTAGCTTCCATGGAGGCTATTGCCAGTGCTAAGGCAGCTTCCTCTGCCACCTCTGCCTTCCATGGTTTTACCGTCCCGCTAACTCTGCAGTCACCCTCTAGACTCCTAGCAACTATCAAAATACTCTGTCCGTTTGCCTACTCCACCGCGTCCACATAGACCACATCCACATAGACCACATCCACATCCACCCTTTGTAGCAATAGCTACGAACGGGTAGACGTCTCATTTTCCCTTTATTCATAGACTACGTCCCTGGCACTACGGAATCTTTTGTGGAGAGCTCTCCCTCTTAAGTTTCTTAGATCTTGGTGAAACTCCAGGTGCATGTTTCTGGGGATTGGGGGTATTGATAGATGTTCCCTTATTTTCCTTGGGATGTCTATCCGCACTCTGTACTGTGCTTCGTAGGTTATTCCGATGTTATCTAAGATGTGTCTCCCCGTCAAACTCTGTGTAAGCCTTTCATACTGCGCTACTCTCTGGGCCTCAATAAGTTCGTCTAATGTGTTGTGCGCGCCTAGTGCGAAGAATTTCTCGTTTGACGTATTTGCCGGAAGTCCCAAGGCTTGCTCATACGCCCTTCTAATAGTGCAGTCTATTTTGGCTTTCTCCGCAGCGTTTAGCTTAAGGTAAGAAACCACATATACGATGCGACTGATTACGAATGTTTCTAATAATCGGATGCGATTGTGCTCTTTCATCCCATAGTGCTTGTTGGATATCCGCTTTATTAGTCTGATTGTTTGTTGAACGCTATTGTCAAGTAGTCTAATGGTTTCTCCGTTATGGCGTTTCCGGATGTGTGGAGTCCTAGTATTCTCAGGCTCTCCACTATCGGTACCGTGTACCTTCTGCTGTAACCACAATGCCTGGCCTTTCCCTAACGCTTTTGCAACCTCGGCATGTGGGTCTATAGAGCAGAGGTTCTGATTTGTGCGAGGAGCATCTCAATTTCTTGTCTTTGACGTAGCTTTCCACCGTGTGTACTGCTGTTTGAAGGATCTCTTCCACATGCCCATCGCTTCCACCCGCCACCCAAAGGGTGATGTCGTCCGCGGAGAGGCTGTGTCCGAGTCCTTCTATCTTTTCGAGTCTCGCAGGAAGACCGATCATTCCCACGTTGAATAGAAAGGGAGATAGGACTGAACCCTGCGGGGTACCCCTATTAACTAGTTTGAGCGCGTTCGATTTGGATTCTCCAATTGAAATCTTTGCGGTACGATGTGTCAAGAAGTCTTTGATGTACGCGTACGATTTACGTCCTACATCCAGCTTTTGGAAATTTTGTATGTCCTTGTGCGTGACGGTGTCAATTAAAGGCCTTAGTTAGATCGAGACCTAGTATTGCCTTAGTGTCTAGACTTTTCGCACCCGCATCAATGATATGATGTTTTAGTTTGAGCATAATATCCTGCGTGGATAACTTTGGTCGAAATCCTACCATTGGATGTGGGTAAAGTCTTCCATCATGGATGTATCTCGTGAGACGTGTGAGAACCACATGTTCCATGAGTTTACTGATGCAGGATGTCAGCGATATGGGCATTAAGTTCGTCAGTTGGGGTTTCTTTCCAGGCTTTGCTATAAAAAATGATTTGGGATGATTTCAATTGACATGGAATGCTGCCTTGCTCCTAGCAGTTATTCATGCAGTCCGGGAGAGGTCGGATGGATACATGGTCGAGGTTCCTCAGTGTTTTGTTGCTTTTCCCATGAGGTCCTGCTGCAGATTTCGATATGAGCCTGTTAAGTTCATATATGACTTCTGCCTCCGTAATAGGGGTATCAAGATCAGGATTCGCGTTACCTAGGAAATCCGGAAGTAGTTCTCTGTTCGCACCTCCAACGTACATCTTTTGGAGACCTCGAAAGAGCTCCTCTTCTGTACCATTGTAGCTGTGTATGACCTTCTGTAGACTGTGTCTTTGTATGGTTTTTGTACTTCCGGGGTCCAAGAGTTATCGGAGAATGTTCCAGGTCTCGCACATTCCTATCTGCCTTTCCATAAGACCGCACGTGGCCTCCCACTTATGTTGGGTTAACCTATTTGCATATATCTCGATTTCCTTGTTTAATTCCACAATTCTCTTCCGTAATTTCCGATTATGTTCTTGCTTTTTCCATCTTTTCAGCATGCTACCTATCGCTTCCCACATGTGCAGTAATCTGCTATCCATCGCCTGTATACCTGCCTCCTTTGGAACAGTTTTGGTAGGTCGTTTAATGTTTTCTTGCAGTTTCTCTGCCCATTTCTCAATGTCCGTTATAGTGTCTTCCACATCATCATGTCGGATTTTGCGGAAGAGTCCCATTCTACTAGCTTCAGTTCTCTCCCCCTCTTTTTCCTTTGGCCTGCTTCTACCGTTGTGACGACGATGTAGTGGTCACTACCTAAGCGTTCCTGCATGCTTGTCCATTCAGAAACTGCTGCATTCTTCGTAAATGTGAGATCTGGTGTCGTGTCGTTCGTTATGCTGTTTGCTATTCTCGTTGGTGCCTGAGGGTCAGTTATGAGCGTTAGTCCTTCATGCTGAGCGTCTGCACATAGGCTTCGGCCCTTTATGTTTTCTATGCTGTATCCCCAAGCCGCGTGTGGCGCGTTAAAATCGCCGACCACGACTAGTGCCTGCTTGTGCGCTACGCTCAACACTTTGCGGAATAGTGGGCCGAATTTGGGCTTGTGTCGGTGTGGACTGTATGTGTTGAGAATAAATAGACTTCCCTCTTCTTTACGGGAGCGGATTATTTCAGTCAGGACGTGGCCTATGCTGCGCACACCAGTATCGTGCTCGACAGCCGAGAGGTTTCTGTGTATCAGTGTCGTGACGGTTGCCTTCTCAACGAAGGCACTGTAAGATTTATACCCCGATAATTTTGTGATCCCCACGGTCTCCTGCAGGGCGATGACATCTGGTGCCTCCTTACTTGTTGCGAACTGCTGCAGGTTTCCTCGATGGCGACGATACCCATGTCAGGTGCATTGACAAATCGCGTATTGGTTACGCGGTGCCATGTTGATTTGTCTGTTCTTCCCCGGAGGCCTTGCTATTTTTTACCGCATTCGGTCTGCTATACGGTTTGCTTTTAACCGGTCCTGCGCCTGCCGGCCTAATATCCTTCGGTGTGCCTTCTAGTGTCGCTACTCTATTTTCTAATCCATCGAATCGCTGTTTAATCTCTACATACATGTTTGTGATTTGTTGCTGTAACTCATCGAACATTCCTTTAAACGTTCCCATAATCTCGCTGCTTGCAAAGACGTTCTTTTCTTCAACCGTTTCTTGCGCCTTCCTTTTGTGTGGTGGTGCTTCTCCTTCCGATTGGGTTGGAACGGGCATTGGAGCCCGACTACGCGTCGACGTCGTACTGGCGAAGGGTGTGTTGCCATTCTTTTGTTGCTGAAGCTTCGCGTTTTCTGCCCTAAGCTGCTTGATCTCATCTTTAAGGGTTGCATTTTCTCTGGTAATCTGTTTTAACATGTTTCTAATTTGTGTCATTTCCTGTTCTAGGGCGGACTCTTTAACTTTAGGCGATTGAGTAGCAGTGCCGGAGACCGCGCTTTCCCAGCTCACCTGTGCTTTGCTCCCGTTTCCCCCTCGATTAGTTCTCGAACCGGACCTCGACCTTGATCTCGTCCACGATCTGGTCCTGGACCTGGACCTGGAGCGTCCGCGACCGGCTTCCCCTGGCATTCTCGGGAAGGAACCGGAGCGGTGTCTTCCATAGTTTTTCCTGCTTGTTTCTTCTCTGTCGGTTCAGGGCTGCTTGCTCGCTAGTCTTATGATTATTGTTGTTGCTCCCTCTGGTTTCTTTGTAGTTGTGGTAGTAGTACTCTAGCTCTTCGGCCTCTTCTTCTTCCATCCTCCGTCGCTCCCAGTGGCGTCTCCTGACCAGGTACGGTATCTTTTATCTTCCCGGGCACTTCTTGTCTCCCGTGAGGTGGTCTTTGCCGCACTGTTGGCACTCCGCGTCGCAGTTGTGATCCTGCTATGGATTCTTGCACCCACACCCCCGGCAAATCTTGTCTTCAGGGCTGGGGCGCACGTCAGCCCTGTGCCATGTTCTTCCGCATCCCTAGCATATGCCGATGTGTTTTTCTACAAGGAGCATTGGATAAGCATCGCTCCATACCTCACATATATTGGGACGTGAAAACGTTCAAATAAAATGATCACGTTGTCGTTGTTACCCATTCTCTTGACGTGCAAGACTCCAGGATTGCGTGGCGGGACCAGGCTGGTCACTATGTCAACCGGACTCTCCTCCTGGGATAGTCCTCTGATGAGACCCTGGGATGTGTTTTCAGGAGCTGCTTTGTAAGCACTTGCTTCAAATTCTTGTTCTCCAAGGCGTAGCTTATTGATAGCCCCATATTTCCTGGCCCGGTCCTCGGAAGGTGTGCTGAGCACCACTATATTTTGTTTGCTGTTTATGCATATGCTGCCTTCCTCCGCTGTCCCTCGGCTGACCGCGGTAGCGTTGCGCAGACTGTAGTAAATGCGATCCAGCTTGTAGTCTGATACGTTAAGTCCGCCAGGTGGGCGCACGATAACCGTGTAGTCTTCTTTCGACAGGTTAGGCAGCCTACATGCTTTGATGATTTGTCGCACGTTGCGTTCGTTCTTCCATTTGTTTCTATTTGTTGCTTCCCCAACGAAGGTTCTGCCCTGCTGCTCGTGTCCCGCCAATCCAGCCCCACCACAGCATCGCTTCTTTGTGCCTCTTCTAACTTCACACCAACCTGATTCTTTTCCGAACTCCTCCGGTAGCATTTCTTCGCCTTCCACGCTCACGACTTCCATAATGGAGCAGGGCCTGGGTATCTCCATTGGCGTGGTAGGCCAAGGTCTCTAAGCCACCGCTGTGGCGGAGGCGTTCGAGGTGTTAGAGGCTGAATCTAACGAGGTGTTAGATTCTCTAGCCCCACTCTTACACTCTTTCTGTTAGGGTCCTCAATCATTTGTTGTAACTCGTCTGCAATGTGGCTGAATAGAACAATGTCATTGGCAAAGCGAGGGTTGCTGATGCATTCGCGCTCTATCCTTACTCTTAAGCCTTCCCAGATTAATGGCTTGAATACTTCTAATCAAGCAGTGCATAACATTGGGGAGATTCTCTCCTTGCCCAACCCCTTTCTTTATTGGCATGTTCTTACTTTTCTTGTGTAGAATTAGGGCAGCTATGGAATCTCTGTAGATATTTGCAGGATATTTACGTAAGCGGTCTGTACTCGTTGATTACGTACTGCCACTATGACTGCTGGTATCACTACTGAATCAGATGCCTTTTCGTAATCTATGAAGCCATGTACAGAGACTGATTGTACTCTGCGGATTTATCGAATAACTGATTGATGACTTGGATGTGATCCTTTGTAGAGTATCCGTTCCTTAATCCTGCCTTTTCCCTTGGGTGAATAAAGTCCAGTGCTGCCATTATTCTATTGGAGATTATCTTGGTGAATATTTTATATAATACTGGGAGTAAATTAACGGGCCTATAATGTTTTAATTCTTCTAAGTGGAGAAAACTGATGTGCTTTTCCTAAAGCCCCAGGCCTGCGCAGCGCACGTAACCCTGTTGCAGCGTGAGGTCGAGAAGCGGCTCCATATAGGATCTATTTTCGGCACCAAGTACTACAGGGTCATTGCGGCGAAATAATTTCGCCTCGGTTTCACTGCAACGCCCTGAACTGTCCGCGCGGCGTCGGCAGTGAGCTGTGGTTTGCGCCGCAACACGGCGGGCTCCGCACAGCGGTCTGCTGAGCCAGACGTGGCCTGGTTGCAGCCGCGCGCGTTTCTGTATGATTCAGCAGAGGATCGTATTTTGCGAGGAGGCGCCATAACGTCTACTGAAGAGCAGACACAGGCACCCACACTACGTGGCGCACAGGTCACATCCCTTGATAAGTGGCACGATGCTGTGCTGTAGAGGATGATGACGGTTTACTTACATCCCCTTTCGAAACGAAGAGGTAACGAGTAGTCGCCTAGCCTGCATGAGTTACCCGGGTCCCACTACATGCGGCATGAGACTGCTATATGTCTGCGCACCTGATGGAATATAAATCAGCTGCAACGCAACATTTGCACGTATCGATGCGACGCGGCGCGCATGTCACATCGCGTGGCGTATGGCACGATACGATGCTAGCGATGATGATGATTTTTTGGTATTCCTTTTGAAGCGGGAACCTGACAAACGGGCGCCTAGTCTGCTTGAGTTCATCATGTATGCTATAGATTATCTTCACTTTAGCATCTTTGTATTCACCAGCTTAATCTACTTCTTCCTCAAACCTTCCCTATCTTGTACGACTACCTATGCAACGGCTACATGGCATGCCACCTCATGTATTATTTTAGAAATGCAATATAAAGTCCACATGCAGCGACACTACGCGGCGCGCCTCTCACATCGCGTGACAATTGGCACGGCACGACGCTAATTAGCATAAGGATTGTGAATATGAGTTATTCGCACTCCCTTTCAAACGTGGCAGGGACGTAGTGACATAGTCATATAGATTTAATGAACTGAACAGTATATATACCGGGTGTCCCAGCTAAATTTAGCCAGAATTTAAGAATATGCAAATGCCACGTTGCTGGACAGAACAAAGGTAATTTTGTTTTATGTAGCACTTTCATGTCGCACGTATTGAGCAACAGAAAGCTGTATCGGGAGTTTTTGTATTGCTCTACAATTTTCTCACTAGCAGATTTCATCTGATTATATTGTTTGAGAAATTGATTCGTTAATTAGGACTAATATGTACTTACGGAAAAGTGAAAAAAATAATCAGTATTAAATGAAAACGAGCTCTCGGTCCGCTGTGACTGCGTCTCAAGCATTACAGCTCGGTGTGCTAAATGTCCCTTGCTTTTCGCGATGTTCCACGACGGCTGAGTGAAGAGGAGGATGTCGTGGCGCTTTTAATGTCTATCGCAGTCGGACAGACAGTTCGAGCGCGTCGGCAATCGTAACCTGAAGCACAAAGTCTCGCGCAATTCTTGCGGGGCATCGCTGATTGTTTTAGCGAGTTGCGACTCGCAATCGCCAGGCAGGAAAATCGAACAGCGTGCGAATGGCCTGCGACCGTTCCTTTCGACCAGTGCGACCTTTTGCGACTCTCATTTTGCGATGAGAACGGTCGCACGATCTGTGCGACTCGCGAGTGTGAATGGGCCCTAAGAGCTAGTACAACGCGATAAGTTCCAAATATTAAGCGAAAGCTTTACTGGCCGCGAACTTGCGGTTTCGCCGTGCGGTGCTCAGAAGAAGTACATGACGTAACGTCACGTTCCTCGTCGTTGCGCTCGCCTCTGCTCGCTTCGCCAGCTGCATCGCATGCCTGATAACATGTCGGAGAATTGAAAAGGAGAGCTCGTGTGCGCCGCAACCACAGTTGAGGCGGCAGTAAGGACGGCTACAATTTTGATAAGCAGGAGGAGGCCTGGAATCGAGATCAGAACGAGATGAAGAGGAAAATAATTGCCCAGGAAACAGGCGAACATCACGCAGAACGACTGGCTAAGCGCCGCAACATAGCTAGACAACCAGACTAACCTGGACTTGCAATCAAGATTAACCAAGGCTAACCATGCTATGCCTTAGCTTTTGCGACGTATATCCTGGCATAGCCGAGCTTAGCCACTGCCAATTTTTTTCTGACTGTTTTTTACGCTTTCCAGCAACTGCAGCTTATGTAAGCATAATTTTTATCGGGTAAATGCCGGCGGCGAACGCGATGCACGAAGGCGAGCTTTCTCGTAGGAACACGTTCCCTTGCGTGGGACGACCTCCTGCTTTTGTTTAGCACTTTTAAAATTTCAATCTGAGAAGATGTATCAAAACGTTTGCAAAGTCGCTGTTTTTTTTAAATGCCAGTATTTCTTGGTGGACATTTGCCGCTTTGACAGCATCTATCTAGCTGCCAACGTCTTGGTGGTTAGTCTCTTTGTTGTTTCATTAACTTGGTATGTACCAAATTGGTATAGTATGACAGGATTGCATGAAAAACCTAAATGATAGGTCATGACATGAATGTCTTGACATGCGTGTCATACAGGCCATGAAACAGCCGTCTACGTCTTGGTATGTACCAAAATTCGCTTAGTATGAGAAGAGTGTATGACATACATAAATAATAGCTCATGAAACAGCCACCTACATCCTAATGCTCTCATGGTCGTTTCATTAACTTGGTATATGCCGAAACTGGCATATTATGAGAATACTGTACGATGGATATAAATGATAGATCATGATATGAATGTCATGACATTTGTGTCACGCAGGTCATGAAACAGCTGCCTCCCATGGTCCGATGCTCTGTCGAACAGGATGTGGGAGCTGCTAGATTTTCTTTCATGACATTTGTTTGTGGGCTCTCATTCTACATATTCCGAAAAATAACTTCGTAACGAATGAAAGACAAGGTATGAGCAACTATGCTAACAGAAGAGTGGCTGGTAAGAGGGGTTCAGAATGATAATTTGCGAAACGATGGTCGCACATGTCACATACCTTGATCAGTGGCACGATGCGATTGTGTAGATGGCGCTGATGGTGATGATGCTCCAGAGTGCTGTACGCGGCCCTCGGGACGCCAACGCCCGATTTTCTGCAACACGGGGTGCTTAACGCTGTCGCGTGAACACAGGCTTCCGAGAGCATCAGCGTGCGCGACATGGCATCGCGCCGATGCACTTTTCCAATCTCGCAACGCATCACGCGCTAGTGCCTCAGCTGGCGTTCCCTTTCGCTTGGGCCGAAGTTCGCCACAGTGGAAAGGAACACCCCAGCGGAGCTTCTCACTATGGTGCGTGATGTATCGAGGCATGCTCCGGAATGTGAGGGTGACCGTTGCGTGTCTGAGGGTGTGGACGTGCTGCGGTCGTACTCTCCTCGTATAAGCTCTGTTCCTGTTGAAAGGGTGTTTTCCTACCTCACCGACAATAGTCTTTGTCTTGCAGCAGCTGACAAAGAAGGTGGTTTTTTCGTCACAACTAGGATTAATTTCTTGGAAAAAGCGAATGCTTCCATTGATTCTCTCTTTATTAAGCGAACTGGTGTTGATCTGAGGAAGGTAAAATCGCAGGCAAAACGCACTTTATTGGAATTTAATTTGGGTAATCATGCACAATCTGTAGACAGCAAGGAAGGCTTGGCCCTTCGCATGTTTTTCTCAGCGAAAACGCACAAGCCGGAAACGCCCTTCTGTGTCATTATTTCGGAGAAGGGCACGTGGCAATACTCTCTTTCCTGCTGGCTTCAGTGTCACCTTAAGAAGCTAGTTGTTAGTGATCCGTTTCTGGTTAAAGGATTCATCGAGGTGATCCACTACCTGTCAAAACATTCTGATGTCCCATTTAAGGCTATGTCCATACATATAACAGATTTGTTCTATTCTATTCCGCATCAGGCGCTCTTGGTCGTTGTCGAACAAGCCATTAGTAGTTTTGGCGACATTGCGTTCCAGAATGAATGTGGTGTGTCTGTTTCAGACTTTATAAAATTGCTTCAACTTTACCTTTCCTCAGCTTTCGCCGAATGGAATGGAAAAGTTTTTCTTAAAGAAAGTGGGACATGTATAGGGTCATGTATCGCCCCCTTGTTGAGCGATTTATTTTTGGCTTACCTAGACAGGAACGTCATGTCACGGATGGGCAATAAAAGAATCAAAAAAAGCCTTTCGCTATGTCGATGATTTTTTGGTTCTGTTTAATTGTGAGGAGAGCTGTGTAGCCGCCTCTGTTCGTCAAGTGTTAGACCTGTTCGAAGAATGCTTATCTCCCTTCACATTAACTCATGAGCTTCAGGATAATGGGTCACTTAGGTTTTTAGATTTGAAGTTATCTTTTACCCGGCAGCATGTTTGCTGGATGTACGAGCCGCGAGCTAACAAGCCTCTGTTATCCTATGCATCTGCCCATTCAAAAATCGTTAAGAGAGCTATCGTTCAGGCTTGCTTGCATAATGCCTTCATGAAATCATGTTATCATTTGATAGAACCCAGTTTCAGTGCGCAGATAGCTCGGTTGAGGACTGCAGGGTACCCGAGCAACCTTCTGGTCTCACTTTCGGAAAGCCTGCGTAATAGGTTTAGTACCGTTCCTCACAGCTTTGAGTCTCAGGTACATGAACGAAGTAAAAAAAAACAGCTGTTATCCCGTACATCTTTGGAAATTCCCACAAACTGAAGAAAATAGGGCAAAAAGCAGGTATCGACGCTGCTTTCTCTGCTCCAAAAAATCTTGCCCAGTTTTGTGTCAGAACCAATCCTGCTGCAAAGAAACGTAGTATTTGCAGCATTAATCATAGAAAGAAGTTTACAGGTTGTTCGAAAGGCGTAGTGTATAAGATACCCCTGAAATGCGGTAGGTCTTATATAGGACAGACTGGTAGATGTCTTAACGTTAGGTTAAAAGAACACAGCAATAAAGTGCGCAAAGGGCGGGAAGGCTTCCTGGGGTTCACTGCGCACAATGCGGCTGCGTCCCAATTCTTGAGGGGACGACTATCTTAGCTAGGCATTCCAAAGAAAATACCAGAATTATAATTGAAGCAGCAGTGATTGCCGATGGTGACTCGTTTAGTAAGCCATCAATCGCACTACCAGAGAAAGAACTGGTTTTCCGGAGGTCGCACATGCGCTCTCGTTCATCTTAGGTAACAAATTCTGAATGCATTCTCATGTCGGGTTGCTGCTTGTAGAGGGCGCTTTTGTCTTGGTGTTTAGAGTATATACGTTTGTTTCTGGAAATAAAAATCAGTTGGAAGTCAGCGCTCGCGCTCGTGCACGGCCTTCCAGCTCAAATGGAATGATTGCGTTGAAGCAGCCGGACGCGGCGAGAAAGTCTGACTAAAACCTGAGCGTTCTTTGCCACCGGAAAGGCTATGGGTAGACGCACATTGACTAGGAGAAGCAAAAGAAAGCTAAATTAAGCAGAAATGCAGCCCCAGCCGAGCCAAGCAGCTATTACGCATAGGTAGACAATTCTCATAATTTCTGTAGTTTCTTGCTTCTATTGGACGTAAAAAGGATCAAACGACGGTTATCTAGCTCTTATCACAATAGTATACTATTAGATAACGGAGGGAAAACGTGGTTAACATGCAAAATTATAATCATGGAACGCCCGACTTATCATAAAATTTTATTTTAAGATAACTTCATATACCCCTTTTTATTTTCTGTTTATCGCGTCGCAGTGTCAGCAGATGATAGCTATTTTTTCGGAGCCAAGCACCCTTTAAGCACCGTTGTGTAGTCAACCCCGAAACGTTCTGAAATAACACCACATGCCTGACTACGCATAAAGTTGCACTCAAAGGTGAAATAAGGCCATCACGGCTGCATATTTCCAGCAAGTCTTCCATTTATGGAGAACAGAGGACGTTTTTGCAGCATTGCAAGGAAGCAAGGTTTTTGGGCAAGTAGTCTCATGGGAGCTATCATCCCTTAAAACGCATGTATCGGCTGACATCCGATGAGGGTGTATGACTGATCACAAGGATGTACTCGCAAAAACAGATTAACGCACATTGACCATTAGATTTCTCTGGTTCGTGAAATCGCTTCAGCAGCTTACCAAATATAACAGGGCCTCTGAGAGTGTTTTCAGTTACTCGAGCAAACAGTTTCAGCGGGAGGGGTGGACTGCAGCATTATTTCATTACAATCTACCGCTGCCAAGCTGCTTCACGAGTAAATGTGACGCAAACAAATTCGGATACCAATTGCTACACACACCAGATGCACTCAAATTTCGGTAGCTTCTTGTACGACGTATTCGGTTTAGCATGCAAAGCCCAATCGCAGTTCGCAAATTTGTTGTTGTAAACGCTTTAGTGAGTCTCGTTGCCGATGAAACGGGCACTGTTCATTGGAACTGATTCAAACGGTTAACTAGCTAAGGATTTCGGAGGCTCCTGCTTTACGGTGCGTTCCATTTCTGACAAAATCGTAACGAAATGTAAGGTAAGCATACCGCAGAAGAAAAGCTGGAATCAACGTAACGGGAAGCACTTTGCAGGTACCTAGCAATCCAACTATGCTCTACGCTCCGCGAACCATTACCAGCTGAACCAACGTTTTTTGTCTCAATTCAGTTGTATCTGTGAGCCGCGAGCGTAGGTGATGCTACAACTGCAGCACGACGCCGATTGTGCGACAGCCAAAGCACGTCTACGTGGCAGGTTCGACGTGAGTTTACGACACAATGATTGTTTAGTTGTACACAAATAGTGAACTAGCGTAAGCGAGAGAACCACGGATTGTGAGGTCAACAACAACTACGTGCTATCTAATAATAAGGCACCATAATTATTTCATACAGTGCATGGTAAGATGACGTGGGCTTCGAGCTTTGGCCCAGAAATGTTACAACATAACCAAATCAGACGGTCACAAAGTTGGTACAGTCTCACAATTTTTGCGAAGTGTAAGCTGTTAAAAGAAAAATTTGGAGCACGCTTAACTTTTGCCTTTAGGATTGAAACGCGATAGTTTTCGGTCTAGTATTCGCTCTTGAGGTCTTAGCGTAACCTTAAACCATCGCAATGGACACTTCGGCACGCCGGTTACCTGACTGTTATAGCAAGTAACCACCACTTGATTTTTTTCGGTGACAAGAATTGCCTCCAATATCACATCCAACACCATGCTGTATTTTGTGCGCGTTTTGGACTGGGTTGCACATCATATGCTGCATTTACCAATCCATTGGGCTTGAGATTAATGCAGGCCTTGTACAGTTAATTGCACATATTGCCGCAGAGAGTTCTCCACATGCCAGTTACGAGCACTCTCACGAAGTACCTTTCCAGGCGCCTCATCACTAAAACCCATTACTTGCTGCATCACCATTAGAAGAGCGCCAGCAACGCCTCGCGCATGCCGACACAGCGCGTGTCTCCCGTGCACGCGCTCACGGCAGCGCCCGAGTGTCCCGTCCAATGAGAAGTGACGGCGTCGCTCTTGGCCTTCGGGGCGCGTGATAAGTGCGTTCGGCGGAGAGACGCGGTTGACTGTGGAATAGGCTCCTGTTAAGTCTTCTTTTAAATCGTGTGCATGCCTAATATTGTGTTTCCGAGCACATGTTCGCCCACAATAGACCAGTGTGTTTAGTGTGCGTCATTGAAGAGTGCTACAATATAACTAAAAGCAGAACAATATGAAACAAAATTTAGTGAACCTTGGCGCTGCTTTAATCTCGCGCAAAATACACGTGAGATCACAGGCTCGCAGTGTTGTGCCCTTTAGTAGACCCCCTCTGTCTTCTCCTTAGTACGAACAGAAATTATGCTGCCGATAGCCGCTCTTTCAAAAGGAGCATATTTGTTTGGATCGGCCTCTTTGTCTGACGAGAAAGGCCTACACGGAAGTCTCGTAATCTTGACAGACATTTATTCTGTCGTCTGCCAATATGGTGGGCTGCCTCAGTACGCAATCTGGACTCTAGCGCCGGCTCTGGAAAGTGCTACATGTGACACTTTCATTCACTCGATGTTAGGAGGACTGCTTTGCCGTATTAAATAAACTAAAGGCAGAAGTCAAGTTCGGCAGTACTGGTATTACGTTGCACAAACACAAAAAGCTACCTTCTCTATGGGTAGGGAGCTCGGCAAGGCATAAAAGGTGCCATAACTAATCAGGGTGGTTAGGCATCTCTCCACGGCTGGTGTAGACGCCATGAATAACCACAGAATTTGCATGCACCTACATTTACTTGCTTTTCACGAAAGCGCTGCACTGCGGTTTAAATATATCCAACTCAACCTAATACTTTAAATCCTACCTGGCTCCAAGGGGTACACAAGTAAAATAAATATAAAAATTTATAGCGTCGACCTTTAATCACAGCGCTAAAGTTCCGACTAAAACTTTGGAGGAAAACCTGTTTGCTCTTCGTTTCTTCATTTATTAATTATGTTAATGACCTAATACACAAAATATTTTGAACCCATTATTTTCCAACCTTACCAGGCTTCGAGCAGGTAGAAAAAGATAACGTATATTACCCACGACGACTATTTTTCCACGTCTAAAGAAGCCCGTATGTTTGCCTTATGTTTTACCACTGCGGGTTATGTAATTTTCCAGTTGGCAAACACACACTACCGTGAATCTTAGGAGCAAAAGCTCAGTCAGTATGCACACAATAATTGAGGCTCACATGCCTAGTAAAATAAAAGTACACAGGTGCATGGTCCTCACACGAGAATACTTAAATCTAGGTAATGATTTTATTTTTCAGGATAAAACAGTTCGTTATTGATATAGAATGCATATATTTTGTCAATACATTTATAAATGCGTTCTTGCATGCAACCCCCCCCCCCCCTCCACCATCGTCTGCAATAATTTTTACTCCAATATACTAAGAAATGTTCGGGTATGTTACAGCGAAACTGTTTATGCTGATCATGGGCCGTCGTTCTCGGACTTCGCTACAAAGGGGACACGTGACTTAGCAGGAGAGGAAAAGAACAGCTCACCAGGGGGAAAGGGGTTGGAGGGCCCGCTTTCTCCATGTGAGAATGATATCTCATACGCGAATCTGATACGGATGTCACACAGTGCATTTTCGGTGATCTAGCCAGATCGGCATCGAATATATATACGAAAGATTCCACTGAGCCGCAGCCAACGAACAGTACCCAGCGATTGAAACGAGATACTAGGAGCGCGGTTCTTTCGGCACTTTTGCACCAGCAAGAAGTGCCGGCAGCGACGTTCGTCCTTAAGCCAGTACAACCAATCGTCAAAACGATTGCAGCGCCGCTATCTCCAGTGGTGGGCCTTGCGCCCATTATGCGGAGCTCTGGGTTAGGGGTTAAGCACATTTTATCCAAGCTAAAATTATGGGAAGATCACGAGTAATGCGTACTTCTGAGGAATAAGCTGCCTACCGCGTGCGTCAGTGAAAAAAAGGGGTGGAGAAACTTGCATGCGAAAAGAAGAAGGCACGAAAAAGACAGACAAACCTAGCGCGCGCTAGAAAAAGAACATTATTGGGAGAATGGTAGAAAAAAACAGTTCTCAAGCATGCTCACCACGCGAAACACTGGAAAGCAAAAATGAGGTGATGGAATCAGTAAAAGAGAGGTAGTTCCCTTTCTGCCCTAAATATTGTCATTTTTCTCTCCCCGACCACCCAATGCTCCTCGGAACCTGTAGGGTAAATGGAATAAATGAACAAAAATAACTAACCTTACAATATATACTGCTTGCGAAGGTTGGCTTGCATGGTGTAAAAGTAGGTGAGACTAAAACACCTTTACTCTTCGACCATCTTCGAGGTCTGGAAGGGCCCCGTGTGTCAGAATATTCGGCCTTGGACGTCATATCGGCAAAAAAACATTTCTGAACCATCTATACCCAGGCGCTCAATGTGGCGCACGGAAGCTAGTGAACTAATTGAATTTCTCAAGCTAAAATACGCAGAGAAATTGTAAAGTATGAATTACACGCAGCCTTCAGATGATAGCGGCGGACTGTAATTTGACTATAGGATAAAGCATCATTCTGTCACGCGAAAACTCAAGGAAACCCCCTTTTCAGCGTTCGTATCACTGTAAACGCCTGCATTTTATAACCTCCCCCCCCCCCCTCTCATGCAACGTCCCAAAACGAGTCTTTAAGGAAGGTAAAGGGAAGCCAAGTGGTTTGTTTCTTTCATAGACCGGCCACCGCGTCCGCCACTTGCGTGCGCCGTTGCGTGAGTATCTTGGAGGCCAAGGAGCCGTCCTCCTGTTTCCTTGCAATAGCTCCAGATGGCGCTCGCCTACGCCGCATAGCGGCCCACGCAAGAAGCCGCGCTTCTACCAGAAAACGCACCTTCGTGCATAGCGTTCGCGGCCAGCGTTTCCCGGTACACATTACGGTTACATATGCTCCGGTTGCCGGGAAACCAGAGGAGTCAGGGATCTTTGAATTCTATCACGTTCCACTATTTAGGGCCAAGCATCAGCGTCCTTCCTCTCTTTGTCCACATCGTCCCGAATTTATAGTAAAACATTTCATTTGTTCTTGTTTTATGCTTTTAAATTTTGTGAAAATCTTACACAACTACAAGTAGCACCAAATTGTTTTTAAAGTTGTTTTCTCAAATTCAAGCAGTGTACAATGTCCACATGCAGGTTCCTCGCGTAATCCTACCCAGGAATTCTGGACATTATCTCTTCATCATTCTGCGCAGCATCACAGCTATGCAGAAGCGTAATTGAATGGTCAAATCATTTATACAAATATGGTTCAATGTATAGGCCGAAGATCAACTAGTTTCAACTGGCTACACCAAGCGGGTAAACAAGAAGAAAGGGGGGTTAACCTAGGGGCCCTATTTTTATTAGTCATACCATAAGAAGCCAACCAACACTGACACCAAGGCAACAAGGTCTGTGAGTGGTAGTGGTGGCGCTGGCTAACACTCGCAGGGTCCGGCTAGGAAACATAAATATTAAAGAAGGGGATGAGGGAAACGGTGCCGCATTATCTCAATTGGCAGAGAATAGCACGCAAAATGGGAAGGTTGTGGGATCGTTTTCCATCTGCGCGAAGTTGTTTTTCATCCACTTTCATTTCCATTCATTTCCATTATTTTTTCATTTATTTATTTCATTTATTACGCCCAAGTAATTTCCCCTATGTGGTCCTTGGTGTCAGTGTGTGTTGTCTTCTTATGAAATGAGTTATGACTAGTTAACAAGCAGTTGGGGAATGAAAAAGCACAGGTTAAGCAAGAAATGAGCAGCCTAGCTCCGGAGATGGCGGAGATTAAGCTCGCGCTCTCACCCTCGTTGCCCCAAGCCGCCTTGGCCCCGGTCGTCTCTGCGCTGCACTTTACCCCTACCTTTCCTTCCCATCAAGAATCTCCTTCTCTCTCTCTCTCTGTTGGATGCATCCGAGACATGCCACGGGTTTCGCGCGCACAAGCATTGAGCTGTAGAGAACAGACAGGAAGACGAGGATATAAAATTACTCTCGGAAGCCAAGAATGCCTTCGCCAGCATGCAGGCTAGCTTATTAAAGGTACAGGAAGCTATAGCACACCCAAGAATGGGCTCAGGTGCACTCAGTGAACGCATAAGGAAATTGGAGGAGGTCGACGCCAGGAGAGAACCCAGCCCGGCTCCTTCGCAGGTCGCAGAGGGACCTCATGTACTAGCACCACAGAGGGATACATGATACTCAGGGCCGCTCTACCCTCTTCTCAGCCTAGACATGGTTAGTGTGGACAAGAACTTTAGTATCTCGCAGTGGAACTGCGGAGGGTTTCCTAAAAAGAAGCCACTTCTGTAGCAATATTTAAGAACTTTCGCAGCTAGGCCCTAAATCATCGCTATTCAGGAAGTTGGAACTAGTACCCCATCAAACGCGCGGGGAGGTACGGGAATTGCTACCCTCGTGAAGAAAAGGCACAATTGCCTCTCTCCCGACCTCGGCGCGGTTGGTCATGGCATCGAGTACTGACCGAAATCCTCATAAACCCACTCCGAATGGGCCTCAGAAGAAACAGTCTCTTTATCCTCAACGTGTACTGCAGCCCCAGCTATCCCAAGGCGAGGGCGAACTTTCTCCTCAAGAAGGCCGTCTGCCTGGCCGGCGGGCACCCCTTGTCGCCAACGGGGGTTCAACCCCCTACACAGAAGGGGGGAAGGGGCGGGGATACACGCCGAAGGGACGCGAGGGGACACGCCGAAGGGACACGAGCTGTGGCAGATCGCGATGGAAGTGCACTTGACCCTAATCACTAATAAGGTTTTCTCCACTAGGAGAGGCAACTATACATGCCGGGACACTACCCCAGACCTCTGTTTTGTCAAGAACTGAGGGTAAGTCAAGTGGGTCAACATGGCTGTAGACCTCGCAAGTGACCACTACGTCATCAAAGTTTCCCTCGATATTTCTCGCTAGAGGACGAGGGAATTCAAATTGATCGAGATGGACGTTTTCCGCAACATGAGAGCCGAGAGCGCACCGACGGCTGAGACAGATTTTGAAGGCTGGTGCAAAGGGACCAGGGATGACGCCCTGGTGGCAACCAAGGAGGTCATCAGTGACTTCGACGTCGACAAGATAGATAGCAGGCTGGCGCACCTGCTGGAAGCCAAGCAAGCCCTTCTCACCAGATGTAAGGGGCAGAAGCATAACAGGAGGCTCCGCAAGAAGGTTTTCGAGGTTAAGAGGGAGATCGAGCAGCACTTCAAAACCTGTGTAAATAACAATGGGAGGAGCTATGCGAATCCATCGAGGGCCAGCTCAGGTCAGGCAATAGCTGGGGAGTGCCCAAGCATCTTCTCGATGAGGACATCAGCAGATCCAGTCAGGAACGATCCCTCGCGCTAGCCATCCACCTCACTACGGACTCTAACACGGACGAGTTGAGTGTCAACTGGCTCATAAACAACCACCTGCCCGTGGCAGATAGCACTGCCCCTACCCAGTTCCCAGACTATGCGAGCGTGAGGTGCCGGAGTTGGACCAAGACTTTACTGCGGCTAAGATCCGAGATGTTCTCTTCTTCATCGATGACAAATCCGTCCCTGGCCCTGAAGGCGTCACTAACAGGATGCTCAAGAATCCCGATGATGAGTCAATCGACTTTCTTAGTGAAAGGATTAATGAAGTCTGGCGCAGAGGGCAGGTCCTCAAAGAACGAAAGAGGGCCTGCACGGTCATCATCATCGTCATCATAATCATGATCGTCGTCGTTGTCGCCGTCATGATCATCATCATAAGCCTGTGTACGCCCACTGCAGGCCAAAGGCCTCTCCCATACTTCTCCAACAACCCCGGTCATGTACTAGCTGTACCCACGTTGTCTCTGCAACCTTCTTAATCTCATCCGCCAACCTAACTTTCTGCCGCCCCCTGCTGCGACTCCCTTCCTTTGGGATCCAGTCCGTAACCCTTATGACCATCGGTTATCTTCCCTGCTCATTACATGTTCTGCCCATGCCCATTTCTTTTTCTTGATTTCAACTAAGATGTCATTACCTCGCGTTTGCTCCCTCACCCAATCTGCCCCTTTTTTTATCGCTTATCGATACACCCAACATTCTTCTTTCCACAGATCGTTGCGGCGTCCTCAATTTACATGGAACAATTTTCGTAAGCCTCCATGTTTCTGCCTCGTACGTGAGTACCGGTAATACAGAGCTGTTATACACTATTCTCTTGAGGGATAATGGCAACCTGCCTTTCATGATCTCAGAATGCCTGCGAAATGCACCCCAGCCCATTCTTATTCTCCTGATTATTTTACGTCCTTTCGTTGACAGAAGTCTAAGGTGTTCCTAAATCTATTTGCGATTACCTTAGTAAATACTTTGTAGGCAACGAATAGTAAGCTGATTGGTCGGTGCCGTCCCCTTTCTTAAGGATTAGAATTATGTTAGCGTTCTTCCAAGATTCCGGTACGCTAAAAGTTATGACGCATTGCGTATACAGGGTGGCCAGTTTCCCTAGAACAATACGCCCACACTCGTTCAACAAATCTGCTGTTACCTAATCCTCCCCAGCTGCCTTCCCCTTTTGCATAGCTCCCAAAGCTTTCTTTACTGCTTCCGGCGTTACTTGTGGGACTTCAAATTTCTCTAGACTATTCTCTCTTCCTTTATTGTCGTGGGTGCCACTGGTGCTGTATAAATTTCTATAGACCTCCTCAGCCACTTGAACTATCTAACCCATATTAGTGATGATATTGCCGGCTTTGTCACTTAGCGCATACATCTGATTATTCCCTATTCCTAGTTTCTTCTTCACTGCTTTTAGGCTTCCTCCGTTCCTGAGAGCATGTTTTATTCTATCCATATTATAGTTCCTTATGCCAGCTGTCTTACGCTTGTTGATTAACTTGGAAAGTTCTGCCAGTTCTATTCTAGCTGTAGGGTTAGAGGATTTCATACATTGGCGATTCTTGATCAAATGTTTTGTCTCCCACGATAGCTTACTGGCATCCTGTCTAACGGAGTTGCCGCCGACTTCTAATCCACACTCCCTAATGATGCTCATATGATTGTCGTTCATATCTTCAACACTAAGGCCCTCTTCCTGAAATAAGGCTGAATACTTGTTCTGTAGCCTGATCCGGAATTCCTATATTTTCCCTCTTACCACTAACTCATTGATCGGCTACTGATGTACCAGTTTATTTCCTCACCTCCTCAAGTCTAGGGTAATTCGAGTTCTTCCGATCCTATGATCACTGCAGCGCAGGTTGCCGAGCACGTCCACATCTTGCATGATACAAGGGTTAGCGCTCAGTATAGGGTCCATTTCATTTCTAGTCTCGCCATTCGGGATCCTCCACGTATACTTTCGGCTATCCCGACTGCGGAAGAAGGTATGCATTATCTGCATATTATTCTGTTCGGTAAACTCCACTAATAAATATTCCCTGCTATTCCTAGAGCCTATGCCATATTCCCCCACCGACTTGTCTCCAACCTGCTTCTTGCCTACCATGGCATTGAAGCCTCCCATCAGTACAGTATATTTCGTTTTGACTTTACCTATCACCGATTCCACGTCTCCATAGAAGCTTTCGACTTCCTGGTCATAATGACTGGATGTAGGGGCATAGACCTGTACGACCTTGAAGTTGTAACTCTTAATAAGTTTCACAACAAGACCTCCCACCCTCTCGTTAATGCTATAGAATTGCTGTATGTTACCAGCTATATCCTTATTAATCAAGAATCCGACTCCTAGTTCTCGCCTCTCCACTAAGCCCCGGGAGTACAGAACGTGCCCGCTTTTTAGCACTGTATATGCTTCTTTCTCCTCCTAACTTCATTGAACCCAATTATATTCAATTTACTGCCTTCTAATTGCTCCAATAGCACTGCTAGACTCGCGTCACTAGAATACGGTCTAGCATTAAACGTTGCCCGGTTCAGATTCTAATTGCTGCCTGTCTGGAACCAGGGATTCTTAGCATCCTGTCCTGTTTCGCAGGCCTGACAGCCGCCGTGGTCAGTTGCTTCGCAGCTGCTGGAGATTGAGGGCCGGGGTTTGATTGTTGTACTCATATAAAAGGTTGTGGCCAAGTACTGATGCAGAGTGGCCGATCCTGCTCTGGTAAGTGAGTGCGTTACCGGTTCTGGTGACCGGGATCAGGTCGCACTCCAGGCCTGTTTATGCAATTTTAACAACACGCTGATTTTTTTTTCACTCATACCAAACTGGGCACTCATCCCCAAACCCGGTAAAGCACCAGGAATTGACAATCTAAGGTCAATTTCTCTGATGTTCTGTGTCGGTAAGATTGCATAGCATACCCTGCTTAACCGGCTAACGGCACACATAGAGACCAATGACATGTGCACCCATATATGGTTGGTTTCAGAGCCGGCCTCTCGGCATAGGACGCCGTGAAGCTGAAAAAGCATAAGATCATCGACCGGAGCGCTGGCTGTATCAGATCCAACGTCAGATTAGATGTGCAGACGGCCTTCGACAGTATCTCATACGAATTCATTCTCCAGAATATTGCCGGCCTCGGGTTAGGGAAGAGGGCCTAAGACCTCGTCCGATCCTTCCTTAGCCAGAGAACTGTCAAGCTCATGATCGAAATATACCTCTCGCAAGAGATAACTCTCGGTTCACGCGGCATGTCCCAGGACTCAGTCATCTCGTCAACATTATTCAATGTCGCAACGATCGGGCTTTCCAAGGAGTTCGCGAAGATTTAAGGAATCAACCATACCATCTGCGCATTTGAAATTACCAACTGGTGCGTCGGCAGGAGCGACGGCCATGCTGAGGCTGCCATGCAGAGCGCCAGCGATGCGAGCGAGCGCTTCTTCCGCAGTATCGGGCTAAGATGTTCTCCTTCAAATCTGAACTGCTTCTCTACAAGAAAACGCCCAGAGGCAGCGGCCATTGCGATTGGAAATCGGCTTCCGATAGAGAAATACGGCTTTTCACTGGTAATGGGTCTCCGGCGCCCAGAGTGGTGTCGCTCCGAATATTGGGGGTATATATGCAGTCTAACCGTACTAATCCAACCAAACTCAGAAACAGCAGAGCCAAGACGGAGAGCGCTCTGGGGCTAATCCGGAGGATTGCCAACAGGCACTGGGGAATCAAGGAAGGCAATCTCATCCGCATTATGCATGCTTTTGTGCTCTGCCACCTTTCACACTCGGTCGCCATGCTTAATTGGCATGTTCCAGAGAGGAACAAGCTAAATTCCGTCATAAGAAAGGTCTTTAAGCTTGCCCTCGGCTTACCTGTAAGCGCTCATACCGAAAGCCTGCTCAAGCTTAGAGTCCACAACACACTGGAAGAAATAATGGAGGCACAAGAGCCTTCACAGCTGCTCAGGCTATCCGGCGCCCAAGTAGGCCACAATGTACTGGACGAGATGGGCCTCAACCCTATCGACCAGTGTCCTGACGCCATGCGGATTCCCAGCGACATCACGTCTCAACTGCACATCGCGCCCATTCCCCGCAATTTGCACCTTGCAAATAACGTCGGCAGACATCGGGCCAGGGGTACAGCTCCAATCGAACATGGCCGCAACAAGCACGTTGAGGCAAGTTCCGTGGATGCCGCAGCATATGTCCAACAAGAGGCATTCGCCGTCTCCACCGTCGACTCCAATTGCAGGCTCACTTGCTGCGCTACGGCATGCATTTCCATACCCGTGGTAACCGAACAGGGTGAAATCGCGCTGGCTGTGCTCGGTGGTCGCAGCGAGAATATATGTAGCGATTCCAAAGCAGCTATGAAGGCCTACCAAACCGTGATAGTCTCCCCTCAGGCCCTCCATCTTCTCCAAAGCGTCCAAAGTTTATATCCGGATTATCTCACTTGGTTTCCCGCTCACTTGGGGTCGACTGAGGGCTCTCCATCTAACCCTAACGAGGGCGTGCTCAAGGTCGCACGAAGACTCACTGACCGTGCCGCCTCCGCAGTTCCCCTTCCCTGAGGGAAGCCGTGGCTCGCGGTAAATGAGATCCCCACACACTGCAATCTGTCAAGACGGGTAATCCCCCTCCCGCATCCTGCCTTATGTAGGGCGCGGGCGAGAGCCTTCGACATTTAGAAGCCCCTGCGTATCCTAACCTTGCGGTTCTTCTAGAAATTTGTCCTGAAAGGTATCCCATTGCGGACCGCCCTACCTCTGGACTAACGGCAACATTGGATCATATGCTGTGGGAGTGTGAAGCCATCGGCTCCTCCTTCAGCGAGGATAGGTGGGCTGCAATTTTGGGAAGCCTCGAACGCAACGGCCAAACCCTGACCGTTCAGAGTGCCCGCGATCAGGCCATCAAGCCAGGATTGGCGGTCCCTACGTGTGACTAGCCGGATGGCGCTGGGTCACGCTTGCGTCTTTTCTGGATCTAATAAAGTTATTTCACTCTCTCCCTAACAAAATTACGGTGAACCAAGGTCTTTTTCTCCTGCCCTAGGGTAGGTCTGACGTATGGCACTCGCTCTTATTTCTGTACAGGTAGTGAACCTCTCATGAGCTACAGATGTGGCCAGATAGTAACCATGCTCCATATGTTGCTGGAGTGCAGAAAAATGGGAGCTTAAAGAAAAAAAAACATTCACCTCTGGCCTACCGACAGAACATTGCTTTTCCTCTCGCAGTGTTGCTTGGTGGGGACCCGTTGTTTGATAGAAAATCTGTTTTTAACTTTCCGCAAGATGTTGGTTCACTGAAAGTTATGGGCCGAAGATATTCGTCCTACAGCATCTTACCAGAGGCTGCTGTGGCGATAGTAGCACTTTGTAGAGCACGTGCCTACAGGCCCTTGCATTTAGGGGCCTCGTTAAGGCAATAGTGCGATTAGCGTTTATATATTTGATTGCCTCATTCAATCATAGCATATCGTTTACATTCATAGCACATCTGAAAAGTCATTGTGACTTTTAATGAATATATAGCTATTTTATTCCTGTTTTAGGTCCTTTACAGTCAGGTTACATTGATATTGCCAACAACGATGCAATTTGTCATTAAATGCGTCATTGACTGCATTAAAACATTCCTCGCCGCTCTTTGGCCATGATTGGCCCTTGCGCCATAAAACACCACATACCTTCATCATCATCAACCTAAAGATGGGTGTAGGCCAACTTGAAATCTTGGGGCGGGCCAACGTAAATATGGACACGGGAAACATAGATTCGGGGTGGCCGAACATAAATAGAGATCGGGCAGGTTGCAATCTTGGAGTGGGTCAACTTATATTTAGGGCTGCGCTAAAATGAAATTTGGGGTGGGTGAACATAAAATTTGGGTGTGGGCCAACTTGAGATGTTAGAGTGGCCGAATGTTCAATTGAATGCTGCTCAGCATCCTTAGAGATATAAACACCTCAAGGGCAAGCCGACGCGTTGAGACGCTTGGCGCATTTTCATTGGGCCTCACCAAGGCGCAGTCAGAACGCAGGCGAGGACTTGCGTGGACAAGGAACGCGCGCATTACATAGACTCGCGAGAGCGTCCGCGAGCGCGGAATGACATCGAGACGATGCACGCTCACCTCACGCAGCACCTGACGCGCTCCTGCGGCGGCTGGTATTCACTTTCAACGCTCTGCTCAGTCGAGGATCGCTTCTGCTGAGCGCTGCTGCTCAATTAGTACTGTTGCCATGAAGAGAACGGATCCGGCGAGAGAATCTGACTGTTGTCTACAAAAGGCTTAGCATTTCTTGCCACCGGAAAGGCTATGGCTAGACGCGCCTAGGAAAAGCAAGTAAGCAAAAGCGAAGTCACAGCCGAGAGATACAATGCTTACACATTAGGAGAGAATTCTCAGAATTTCTGTGCTATCTACTTTTCTGGTTGTATCTTGGTTTACTGCACTCCTGGCCTATGCTTCCGTTCCTTCAGCACTTCGGCAGTACAGCACTGCACTATTATACTACAGCAAGGTGAGTAATTTTGCTTGGCAGTCTGCGACGCATCTCAAGTAATTTAGGCTTACGACACGGAGCTGAGACTTCTGCCGCATTTAGTGAAAAAGAGCTCGGCCATCGTGGCACAAATAATTTGAGTAAGTGAAGAGTACTGGTACATGTTTGCGACACTTTCTATGACCCCTAACATTATGTAACTTATTTCGGCACTCATTGGGCACGCTCGCCTCACCCGAACTTGTGCCGCAGTTAACAAATTGCAGGTCGGCCGTGTGACGCAGTGCCCCGTAACAACATATAGCGTCTTTCGGCACTCACGCTTGTCGGTAGAGCGTCGGGCGATTGCGACGGGTGATAACACAGGAGAGCGTCTCTGGCTCCGAGAGAATACGCTAAAGTAACTCCAAGGAGCTCGAGAACCAGAACCATGTAACTCGAAAATTTTGTTCTGAACGACTGAAAACAGGCTTTGCACCCACGTATTTGTCTTGAGTGCTGGTAGAAGGCATTCTGCGAGTGGCGAGGATAATCTTGTGGGAGCCTTTCTTGCGGCCACCCGTGTGTACGTAGCGTACCATCGCGTCGGCGGGTGTGAAGTCGTTTTGCAAACGCGCGGTTGTCCGTGTATTTTTATTCTTAAAGTGCAGGAAATAAAGCCAGGGAATGGGGAATGCTTGGAAAGCTGATTTCATATTACGTAGTATTGTTTGTGATGAGTCGGGTACTACCTACGTCATGTTTGCAACAGCGAATTGTTGTTGTTTGTTATGCCGCCCATTAACCACTTTAACAAACACTTAAAACCGTTGCACACTTTGCTGTGTATGTCTGTCTCAACAACATACGCTAACAGTCTTACCAACGTGTCCTTTCTTGAACGCTGCGAACCGGGTAGTTCCATGTCAGGAATGGCATGCACACTAAACAATGGTTACACCCTTTGGGCTGTATTTTGTCCCCTAACAATACCCGTCATCTGTCTTGCCCGCATTTCTTTAACGCTGTGGGGCCGCTAATTTCTGTTCAAAAACGGCTTGCGCGTTGTCAGCTTGACGCATCAATCTCGACAGGAAAGTAGCGAGCGCAGCTTTTTCAAGAAACAAAGCGCAAGCAAGGCAGATAACGATTACTTTTGCGGGGAAAATATGCGGCAGTATAACGTAAAACTATTCCAAACATTTCTATTCCAACTCTGCAATCAGCCCACCGTGATTGGTCCAAAACTTTTTGGACCACCCTCACTTCACCTGTCTTCACTCTTTTCAACTTACTTCACGAAAACCGCAATAGCTCCCCATCTGATATAACGTGTACACACTGAGTGTGCATGATTTGGCCGAAGAAAACAATAATAATTATTTCGGATTCGACACTTTTTCGCCATTAGCATTCGGCTATTGGTCAAAAGATTTCGGGCTACACCCACTTCACCTGCCTCTCAGGCGACGTCACAAAACCGCAAAAACATCCTGCGTAAAAGTGACGCGTACGCGTTGAAGTGACATTAATCTGCGGAACAAAACTTAATTTCATTCTGAATAGCCGCCGGCTGCCCCGTTCCGAAAGGAATAAAAATGGCTGCCGCCGTCGCTGTGGCACTGGCTACTACACCTTCCGGAGAGCATGGGTTTATTTGCGTGTAATAAATCTTTTTGCGTGGCCGTGTAACGTTACCGAGAACTTTCGCCACATATACGACCTCGTTCTGCCAACTCTATTTTGCGCTTTAGCGTCAGTCTTAAGCTTCCGTTGCATGCCGCCGTGATTGTCGACGAGCCACCGGAAGTTGAGTAAGAGAAAGCGGACCAATCGCAGACGCCGGCAGCACGCTCTTCATCCGGTTATCGATATTCAGTGCAGTGGCTCGGCCCCATTGAATCCCTCTCCACTTGAGCGTGCTCCTCGCCTCTTGTGAGCCAATTAGATAAGACAAGCCGCTCCGTGCAGGCAATGTTATTCGTTTTTTAAGCAAACAAAGTGAGTTCCTATGAACGAAGGGAACATTTGATTGATTTTCTTCCGACAGCTCTGCGGGTGACCGCCCGATGTTTGCCCCGGCGGATACGCAAAGTTGATGTCAGGAGATTGGAATAAAAACACATTGGAATAGTTTTACGTTATACGTCACATACACAGCAAAGGGTGCAACTCTTTTACACTCTAAAAAATGTTTACACCTTTTGGGATTATTATCTGCCACACAGCGATAATCATCATCTGCCTTGTTTGCGTTTTGTTTCTTGAAAACGCCGCGTCCGCCACTTTCCAGTCGGCAATGCTGTGTCATGCAGATAACGCGCATGCCGTTCATTACTGGGAAGTACCGGGCTCGCAGCGTTAAAGAAAGGAAATGCGGACAAGATAGATGATGTTTATTGTGTGGCAAGATACGACTTAAAGGGTGTGAACGTAGAGTGTAGGAGTACCTTTCGCTTCTACGCCCAGTATTACTCTGTCTAAATACCAAAATTACGCGTAATTGTTATTTACCTTTTTCAGCTGATGCTGTTCGGTGGAGTTTTGTACGGAAACTGGTGGTGCTCGCCTGGCGCCACAATGTGGGATGAATGGGCACAAAAAGTCCGCAACGAGCGTTCATACAGAGCAAAATAATTTTTTTTCTTTTTTGGACAAGACGTCTTGCGTTTATTTCATTAAACTGCATATGGCGCACATTCGATGGAGGCTTGTAAAGATCGCTCGCAATCAGTTTAACCTAATAATGAAACAATTCCCCACTAAGAACGCGCGTCATTCAACACTAGAAGCAAAAGAAAAAAAACTGCAAATGCCGAGCCGCTCAGCACAGCCGGCTAAGGCGTGCCAGCTAGCACTCAAAACGCGAGCGCTCAAAACTGAAATTGGAAGTGCAGTTGAGTTAATAATGCCGGCTGCTTGATGTGCTACAGTCGGTGCTGCCGCAAGGCTTACGGGAGTGTGCGTTCGGGATCAATGTCTTTGCATACGGCGTAGGTTTAGCGAATCACTGGCAGAGAAGCATCGCGCTGCCGCAATCGGAAGGAACATAATGACGTCATAAATGGCTACTTCTTGCGTTGGTTTCGCTTTCTAATATACCTATAGCTGTCAGTAAAGTGTCATTCGTTCTTGTTTCATGGTTCTAAATATGGATTTAAATATGTAGATTTCATTTGCTTCCGACAGTAGGGGCCGTAAAACGTAAATCTATTCCAATATGCTTTTAGTTCAATCTCCTGACGACAAACTTGCGTAACCGCCTACGGAAGTATCGGGTGGTCCACCGCAGGCTTTCCTGAACCGACCAATCAGTCTCCTCATTCACAGGAGGCCACTTTTGTTTGCTTGAAAAACGAATCAAATTGCCTACACTGAGCAGCTCGTGTTATCTAATTGGCGGGCAAGTGGTTAGGAGCACGCTCAAGTGTAGAGGCATTCGATGGGGCGAGCCACTGCACTGAAAATGGATAAACGGATGAACACGATGGTGCCGGCGTCTAGGATTTGTCCACTTTCCCTTATTTAGCTTGCGGTGGCTAGTGGAAAATCGCAGCGGCATGCAATGGAAGCTTAAGAATGACGGTAAAATGAATTCTCAGCAAAGAGTTGGCAGAACGACGTCGTAAACCTGCCGACAGTGCTCAAAATGATACACGGCTACGCAAAAAAGTTTTATTATACGCAAATAAGCCCATGCTTTCCGGCAGTTAAAAATAGCCAGTGCCTGAGTGATCGGCGGCAGCTATATTTGATTCATTTCGGAGAGGGACAGCCTGTGGTTATTACGAAAAAAATCAATTTTTTCGCTATATTATTGCATCTTTAAAGCGCACACGTCACTTTGACTTGGTGAGTTTTTTTCACTTTTGGGACGTCACGTGACAAGCAGGTGAAGTGGGCGCAGGCATAGAACTTTCGACCAATAGCGGAGGGCAAATGGCGAAAATGCGTCGAATCAGAAATAACTATATTTATTTTGTTCACGCAAATCATACATAATCAGTGTGTGCACGTATTATCAGATGGGTAAATATTGCGGTTTTCATGATGTCGCGTGACAGACAGGTGAACTGGGGGTGATCCAAAAAAGTTTCTGGACAATCGCGAATGGCGTATGGCAAAATTTGAATAGAAAAGCATGGAATAGTTTTACGCTATATCGGCCTATGTGTAAGAAGGAATATGTTCACTCAAACACACACACACACACGCACACACTCCCTCGCCTGTAGGTACAAACACACTCTCTCCCTCGCACGCACGCAAACACACCCTCTTTCTCCCTGGCCCACAGGCATACGCTTTCTCTCTCCCTCGCACGTACGCATACACTCTTGCTTCCACGTACGCACAAACAAGATCTCTCTGCCTTGCACACGCACACACGTTCTGTCTCTCCCTTGCACTCCCACACACTCATACACTCCTTCTCCATCGAACTCACAAACACAGACAATACGCACGCATACGCATCCATGCGCACTCAAACACGCACACATTTGTTAGCGCGCATGATCGTTTAAACGCGAAGACACATTCGCACACGCACACATCCACACGCGCCCACATATGCGCCGCAAACATGCACTAACACGTACGCACACGTGCCGCGAATGTTCGCGTACACGCACTCGTATGCATGCAAATGCAAATACGCAGGCACATGCACGCAACACATGCACGCGCGCGTACAACCATACTCACGCGCAGTTAACACGTGCACACACCTAATCACGCTCTCTCCGTTCCGGCATCCTTTGCGCATCCTCTGCGCAAACATGCGCGTGCACACAGACTGCATAACACTCCCTCTCCCATTACAGTTCCAGGGCCAGCTGCAAAAAAAACGCTTTAAGGTTTAAATTTGGTACTTCAAGTCAATGTGCCCTCTACCGCGAGGGTGCCAATCAATTGGCGCCTATCCTTTCACTTCACCGCCAATCCCTCACCAAAACACTCCTTTCACGCACCACGATGTTCCCGCTCATTGCCACAAGTGCATACGCTCTTAAAAGGCACTACCCTCTTGGTGTAGAGAATTGAAAGTTTTTTTTTTTTTCATTTGCGTTTCTTTGGATTTTGGCCAACTGTTTTCCGGCTCCTACCAATTATTATTGTTTTTGTCTATGCTACCTTCCAAACACCACTCCTGTGATAACCCTGAGAGTGGCTTGGCATTATCAAGAAATAAAAAGAAAATATAATAAATGACCAACTCTGCTCATGCCGGTAAATGGGGTAAGCAAAAATTGTCCGGCGTGCACCTGACCTTTGTCACGATTAAGTAACCCAGAGGTAACGGAGCCGGATTGCCTTCGGGCTCCCGCTCCTTCAGCTCGGGATCTTGTTGCGATCGGATCACCTGGGCTTTGGCGGCTCTCATGGCTGGATCGGTGTGCTGACGGCGAGCGTTTTCATGGCAGACTTCTCGCCGCCGATAGTCGAATATGCTGCCCATTCCTTCAGGCAACACACAAACGTGCGGCCGTCCCATCCGTTTCCCGAGACTGAACCGAATGGCAAGGAAGCCGGCGGGCGGTGCGCGCGAAACCCTTTACTGCACTCGGTTGCACTTACAGTAGTAGTATGTAAACAGCTGCGGTTTTGTAGATGTCATATATTCTATGTATTTTCGATATACTGCTCGTTTTGCTCAATGTCTCACTTTGAGGGTGGTAACATATTCTGAAGTAAATAAAAAATTTCCCGGCGGAAACAAAACGGCTCTGATTGGTTGCACACGCCTATGCAGCTGGACTCCTTGGTAATAACTCACGTCCGGCGCTGGTTCGGCCGTCACCTCATCAAGCCACCCTTTCCCGCAGCTGCTCTCTTCTGGGAGCAACTGCGTTTTTTTGCGTGATAGGACAACGCCACTTGTGAGCCAATACAAGCTTCGGCTGAAAACATCAGTAAAAGCTCGGATGACCCTAATCAAGCAGTTTCGGTGTATTTAGCGTACTCGGGCCGCAACCATGCGCATTCGAAAGTGCTTTGACATGTACTCGTGAACAGAACAGTGGTTATTTTCATTGCAAGCATCACAGGCGTGTGTTACCTAGGTAATTCTGACGTGCTTCTATTTCACACGCTTTTTTTCATCAGTACATGCAGCTCTGAGGATTCAATGATGGAAATCGTCGGCAACGCTTCGACCAAGATACATTTAGACAAGTTGTGGGACGACCATCGCATTTACCACTACGGTCTAGTGGGCCCAAGCCCTTATAAAGGCAACCGTCCATCCAATGCTGTGAAGTTGGCAGCCAAAGGTCTACAGGTGAGTTTCATAATAGACAACAAATCTCCTTAGTTTAGAATCGCACCAAGTCTTCAGGAGCCAAGTCGCAGGCGTTAATCGATTCAATGCCAAAGTATAACGGTAAGCTATAAGCGTACCGACCACTTTAGGCACCTAGCATGTGCACAATGCCGCGTTTTTTTAAATAAAAAGGTAGGCTCATAAAAAGATAGACTCCCCATCCCGGCCCTGTCCAGCGAAGCTGTTGAACACCACCTCTACCACTGCTGAAGGGTTATGTAACGTTCTATTGCATTAGATAAAGGTAGCAATGAATAATTTAGAATAATTGTAGTAATTGGTGTAATGGTAATTTTGACAGCAGGTCGCGACTGGTCGGATTTCCGTTTCTTCTTCCCATTGCCACTGCTCGCATTCCCGCTACTACTCAGCAGTTCTAACTATGCGTTGCCTACCAATATCAGTGCTGTAACAAGAATAAAATTACATACCGGGGCTGGATCTTCTATATACGAAAGGCTAGTCATATCACTCCCCGCGTCGCAAGCTGCCTTCATCGCGGCAGCTTGCGCGACAGTAATCATGACTGGGAAACTTCGCATCGTTGGCCGGAGTACCTTATCAGCAAATATGTAACTTGGATGTTTGTTTTATGCCTGTTCTTTATTGAAACGAATGTTTTGCTGTATATTGTAGGCGTGAAGTAAAATAATGTATGCACTAAGGGCTTCAATTACTAAAGTTTCTTTTTTTCCCGTTAGGACATGTCGCGAAATATCATGGCCAACTAGACGTTAATAGCTTCACTGTGAAACAGCCTGTATATAGGCACCAGCGTGCAAAAACAATGTGCCAAAACTTGTGCGGCTAAGCATTGCATGTTATAAGCTGGAGATGGTGAACCTTGTACAGAAATGGAAACCCCAGTTTGCTTTTACACTGAGTTGATTACCTCAAACTGGCCTTGGTAGCTCCTAAAAAGAACGTTTCAAGAATATATTCACAGTGTGTGAATAATTAAGATGCGATATTGCTTTATAAACGACAAAAATGAAACCGAAAGCCCGAGTATTATTCGTCATATCATAAGAAGCCAACAAAGAATGGCACCAAGGGCAGCACAGGGGAAATTATTTGTGCTTTATATATGAAATAAAGAAACGATGAATGATTGGAAATTAAAGTGAACGATGAAATAACTGGCCGCCGATCCGGCGTAAACGTAAGTCTCTGCATTAAGCGCGCGATCCTCTTACCAAATGAGCTACCACGGTGCCGCTTGCCAATCAACTTTCTGGGGTTGGTCTGTTAATCCGTTAGAACTAAACCTGGGAGTGTTAGCAAGCGCTATCACCCATGACCGTGACGGCGGATGTGCAACAACCTTTCTGCTGTAGGTGCCACGTCCACGTGGCCTTTTTTTCTTCATGAAGCAACTGGTGAATAATCCCCACATGCTACTTCAAGGTATCCGGCTGCCGGATTGGAAACCTTTCTCAGTAATGAACGAATAGAAAGGATACCGAGGGCCCGATTTTCATCTCATATCATAAGAAGCCAAGAAAGAGACACCAACCACAGCACAGAGAAAATTTGCTGTGTTTATGAACTTAAATGAAGAAACGATTAATTAATGAAAATGAAAGCGGATAAGAAAGCAACTGGCTGCAGATCGGGCATGAACCCACCTATTCACATTATCCATGCGATGCTCTTACCAACTGACCTACCACGGCACTGTCAAAGCCTTGGGTGGCGGCGCAGGCGAAGACTTTCAGGGTTAGTTCTAGTGGATAAACATAAATGTCCCAGAAAGTGGATGAGAAAACGGTTTTACGGTAGCTCAGTTGGTAAGAGCATCGCACGCGTAATGTGAAGACCAGCGCTGGCGCGCCTACAGCGTTGTTTTTTCATTTACTTTTATTTTCAGTAAGTTTGCATTTCCTTACTTCAATTTTAAGTACAAAAAATTCTCATATTCTTTCCTTGGTGTCTTTGTTTGTTGGCTTTTGATGATACGACTAATGACAATCCGGTCCTAGGTATTCTTTGTTCTAGTTCATTACATAACGATGCCTCGAATACGGCAGCACCAATCCCTTCGGGTAGCATGTGTGGGTTTACAAAGCAGTGGCCTTCACCAAAAAAGATTTCGCGCACATAACGCCTGGGCCGAAAAGGAATTTCCGCATCCGCGCTGGCTGACACTCCCACGTTTAGTTCTAGCAGATAAACATAAGTACCCCTGAAAGTGGATGGCAACATGGCACAGAGGTAGGTCATGTGATATGAGTGAGTGAGTGAGTGAGTGAGTGAGTGAGTGAGTGAGTGAGTGAGTGAGTGAGTGAGTGAGTGAGTGAGTGAGTGAGTGAGTGAGTGAGGAAACTTTTATTGTTGGTCTGGCGAGGACGCGATCTCGTCGCGCACCCGGCTAGTCCCACGTCGGGACCGGCAGGTCTAGCCCACCGGCCCGGTCGCGGGCACGCCGGACAGCCAGGATTTGCTTTTCTAGAGCGGGGCTACGCAGAAGCGAGTCCCTCTCCTCCTTGATGAACTTGGGGTATGTCGACCCGCACTCCCACAGCATGTGCGCTAGAGTGGAGGTCTGCCCGCAGGAGGGGCAGGCGTCGTCGCGATACACGTCCGGGTAAGCCTCGTGGAGAACGGACAGACACGGATACGTACTGGTCTGCAGAAGCCTAAGAGAAACAGCTTGCGCCCTATTCAACCTGGGGTGAGGGGGTGGAAAGACCCTTCTAGACATGGAGAAGAATTTAATAACCTCGTTGTGAGTAGCGGGAGCATCCCTGTGGCCGTAGGGAGGAGGGGAGTCGATGCTTCTTGCAGAGGAAGCGCGGTCGGTGATGTCACGCGCAGCCTCGTGAGCAGACTCATTCAGGTTCAGGGGAGCACCCGCGACCGACCCTACGTGAGCTGGAAACCAGTGGATTGAATGATGCGTGAGAGCATATCGACTCGAGTTGCTAAGAAGACGAGCAGCTTGCTTGGCGATGCAACCCTTCTGAAAAGCCCTAACTGCCGTTTTGGAATCGCTATATATCTCGGACCCATGACCGTCTAGCAGGGCGAGGGCGATGGCGGCTTGCTCGGCGACTCCGGGTCTGAAGTGCGAATGGAGGCGCAATTAGAAATCTTGCCGCTGGAGTCGACCACAACGATGGCAAAGGTCTTCCCATCGCTGTACTCCGCGGCGTCGACGAAGCTTGCTCTAATGTCTCGTTGCTTGATCTGTTTGAGGATGGCTGCTCTGGCCTTGCGTCTGCCCTCGTTATGGACGGGATGGACGTTTCGGGGCACAGGGGCCACTTCGAACTTGTCTCGAATGCACCTAGGGATCGGGGTACTGACCATCGGGAATCCCGCAGGTTGGTAACCCAGCTCTTCGAGGATGTGTTTACCTGCCGCTGTGGTGCTCAGGCGAGTGAGTAGCGCACGTTCTTGGGCTTCGGCAATCTCCTCGGCAGTGTTATGCACCCCCAGCTTGAGGAGATCCTCGGTATGGGTCCTGATGGGTAGCCCGAGAGCCCTCTTGACCACTTTGCGGATGAGAGCATTGAGCTTGTCTCGCTCCGCTCTGAGCCAGTTGTGCATGGAAACTGTGTACGTAAAGTGACATAGCACGAAGGCATTGATAAGCCTGAGGAGATTGTTTTCCTTCATTCCTTGGTGCCGGTTTGCTATTCTGCGAACGAGGCGGAAAGCGTTGTCCGTCTTTGCAATGATCTTGCGGAGAGCCGTTCCGTTCCCGCCGTTGAATTCGACAAACATGCCCAGGACCCGAATAACGTCGACCCTGGGTATCAACCCCCCGTCACAAGTACGAAGACTGATGCTGCTTTCGGAAACTGGCTTCCAATCTTTGGGTCTGCCTCCCTTCAATTTTCTGTAAAGCAGAAGCTCCGACTTGGCGGGGGAGCATCGAAGTCCGGTGGGGCGGAGATACTCCTCGATCACGTCGATCGCCTCCTGCATGGATTCTTCGACGCTGCCCTCGCAGCCGCCGGAGCACCATAAGGTGATGCCGTCGGCGTATATGGTGTGCTTGACGCCCTCTACGCGTGCCAACCCCTCGGAAAGACCAATCATACAGATGTTGAACAGGGTGGGTGAGATGACGGCGCCCTGAGGAGTGCCCCGCCCTCCGAGGGGCACATCGTTGGAGCGGAAGTCCCCAATGCGAAGCTTGGCCTTCCTGTCCGTTAGGAAAGAGCTGACGTAGCTATGGAATCTGTAACCGAGACCCAGGTCTGAAATGGTCTTTACGATGAAGCTGTGGAGCACGTTGTCGAAAGCTTTCTCGAGGTCCAGACCGAGCAAAGCCTTGACATCTCTGGAATGGCCATCCACAAGCTGATGCTTTATTAGCTTCATTGCATCCTGCGTCGAGAGTCCGGCGCGGAAGCCGATCATGTTGTACGTGTAAACCTCGTTGTCTTCGAGGTACCCGTTGACGCTGTTGAGGACGACGCGCTCCATGACCTTGCCGACGCAGGAGGTTAGAGAAATCGGCCTGAGGTTCTCGATGTTCAGGGCTTTGCCGGGCTTGGGAATGAGCACCGTGCATCTTCCATTCTGCAGGAACAACGCCGCTATTCCAGGACTCGTTGATTTTGTCGGTCAGGAAGACGATCGACGTGTCCTCGAGGTTTCTCAACATTCTGTTGGTGACTCCGTCTGGACCAGGCGCAGACTTGCGGTTGAGTGCGAAGATGGCCTGTCTGACCTCGGCAACGGAGAAGTCTTCGTCGAGGTCGGGGCGTGGAGGGCCTCGGTAGTCCGGGAGTTGGGTCACTGGATCTCCGTCGCGACAGACGGGCAAGTACTTCTGTACGAGTTTTGAGACGAGCTCATCGACCGTGTGAGACCTTGTGGCTTCGTGAAGGGCCCGGGCCAACGTATGCCTCTCATTTGACTTTGAGCCGCTTTGAAGCACCTTCTCGAGCCGCTCGAGAAGGTGCTTCAGCATACCCCAGGATTTGCCGTTGCGCATCTGTCCGTCGATGGATTCGCAGAGCTCGTCCCACTGCTGCTGGCATAGCGCCTTGCAGTGGTCATCGATGACCTTGTTGAGCTCCGAGATCTTTTTTCGGAGTCTGCGATTGAGCCTTTGGCCCTTCCATCGGCGGAGCAGGGAGTTTTTGGCCTCGATCAGGAGGGCAAGTCTGCTGTCCATCCGCTCGACGTCGAGATCGGTTTTTACTTTCTTGGTAGCCGCGGAAGCGTCGTTCCGGACGCCTTCGCACCATTCTTCGAGGGTGGCGGGTGCCCTGTCTTTGCCGGGTTCTTCGCGAATCTTGCGAAAGCGGTCCCAATCAATGAACGTGAATTCCTTGGTCCTACTGCGAGACACCTTGAAGTTAGTCTCGAGAATGTAGTGGTCGCTGCCGAACTCCATGGCGGTGTTCTCCCAACCCACGTCCTCAACGTTCCTGACGAACGCGAGGTCAGGTGTCGAGTCCCGGGTGACGGAGTTGCCGATGCGCGTAGGAAAATTCTTGTCAGTGACCAGAGTGAGGTCCATCTCGTTGGCGTCTTGCCACAGGTTGCGCCCCTTGGTAGTGTCGTAGACGTAACGCCAGATGCCGTACGGTGCGTTGAAGTCACCGACGACGACTAAGGGTCGAGGGCCGGCCAAGTTGGTCGCTTTCTTGAGGATGGTCTTGAACTGCTGGCGCGAGTCCCTGGGGTTGCTGTAGATATTGAGGACGAACACGCTGTTTCTGCGCTGATTCTGCTGTGGTACGTTGAGCAGTATCTCAACCATGACGTATTCAATTCTACCATTCGCCAGCTTGAGGTCGTGGGAGAGATGAGTCAGCCTTTTATCAATCAAGGTGCAAATCCCTCGCCCCCCGGGCAGGCCCGACACGGCCCTGTAGCCCTGGAGCGAGGCGGCGGAGACTAATGTGTCCTGGAGAGCAATGACTTGAGGTTTGACAGCGAAAGACCTGACGAACTGCTGCAGAGGGGCTTTTTTGTTAGAATACCCCCTGCAATTCCATTGCCAAATGCGAAAACTCTCTTTGGACCTATCCATTATGGCAGACCGGAAGGACTACCACCTAATGGGGCAGTTAGGGCTGTGCAAAGACTGGGACCTCCTGTCGTCGCCCTGGTTGGATATTGAAGTCTAGCTTCCTTTAGTATGGCGGGAACGGTGAGCGGTTGGACGACGGAGGCGGATGAAGCCATTCGCGCCTCAATGGCGTCTATGCGATCAGCGAGAGCTCCGAGGCCCCTGTTGGGGTCTCCGAGTGCAACCTGAATTTGACTAACGTTATCGGTGAGACAACTGACGCTAGCAGTGACCTGTTTGAGGCCATCTGCCAGCCCAATGAGAGTATGCTTAATCTCGCTGACTTCTGCGGACAACGCTCCCGATTCACCTGTTTGTTTTACTACTGCTCTGCGTTTGGAGGACGTCGCAGTACCGTCTACTGGGGCTGGGATTGGAGTCTCTGTGGCCCTGCCTGGCGCACCGTTATCCGACGCATTCGAAACGAGTTTCCGAATCTCTGTCATTTCGTTAACTAGCCTCTTGATCGTATTCTTGAGATCGTCGTTCTCTTTGCGTAAGCGAGTGACTTCCGCGTCCTTAGCTCGCTCTGGGTGTGTGTCGTTACGAGGTGCCTGAGCAGCTTCTACACTGGCACCGGGCTTGGGACGTGCCAGATCGGCCCAAAGGAGGGTCGGCTGCTTCCCCAAATATGTGGAGGCGGGCTGAGGTCCAGATGCTGGCTGGGTTCTGCAACCCGGGCGGCCCCTGGAACCGGATCTCGATCTGGATCAGACTCGGGATCTTGAGATCGACCTGGCCCTGGAGACGGAGCGGCTCCTGTTGCGACCCCTGGAGCGGCCACGAGACCTGGATCTGCCCCTGGACCGGGAGCGGCTGCGACCGTACTGGCGTTCAGGCGATGCTTGCCAGGCTTGATTCGCGCCTTCCATGGGCGGGAAATGTTCGGCATTGAGGGCGCGGGAGCGTTCCCCCCGTCTGCGTCTGACGAGATATGGTGTCTGAAATCGTCGCTTGCACTCCTTGGCGGCGGTAAGGTGGTCGCCACCGCACAGCTTGCATTTGGGATCGCACCTATGCTGGGCGTCGGGGTTTGCTTCTCCGCATCCTCTGCAGATGGCGTCGTTCGGTGAAGGGCAGACGTCGGAGCGGTGCCCGAGCCTGCCGCAGCTGTAACACACGTCCACTTGCTTGCGAAATAAAGTGCACCTGACAACAGTGCCACCGTAGGAGACAAAATTTGGCACTCGGTACCCCTCGAACAGGACCACCACGGTGCCGGTGTTCTTGATTCTTTTGGCGCCCAACATCATGGGATTTCTCGGGTTTACGAGTTTTTTGTCGATCACCGCGGGCCCGTCGGTAAGGGAGACGCCTCGGATGACGCCCTTGCACGTGTAGTGGGGGGCGGCCTCGTAAGCGCTCACCTCGAAACGTTGACCGGCGACGGAGATGCCCTCGATGCCGACGTAGCGTGCAGCGTTGTCCCTGTTTGGTGTGCTGATCACCATTATGTTTTGTTGAAAGTTGGGACACATCGTGTCCGTGTCTCGCGACGCCGAATCGAGCCCGGCAGCCTGCCATATGACGTCGGCGACTGCGGTAGGTCCACACTTGCTGATACACAGGCCTCCCCTGGGCCGCACGACGATCTTTGCCTCCTCCTTGGGCATCGGAGGCATCCTGGCTACTCGAATTATCTTGCTTTTAATGCCCGCGTGGTCGGCGCTACGCCGAGCGTGGGAACTGGCTTTATGCTGAACGTCGGCCGCACTGGCATTGGCCGCGTTTCTCGTGCTCCTTGAAGAACGTCTGGCGGCAACGAGCTGCCACCCGGTGTCTTTAGTGAAGTCCTCGGGGGATAAAAACTCCCCTTCCACCTCACACTCCATCACAAAATCCGTGGAAAAAGCCTCCGACGAGAAGAGGTGGGCGAGCGATGCCTCGCCTCGCGAACCCTAACACGGTTAGGCTCAGCACACAGTCATGTCGTAGTCGAAAGAAAAACGGCAAGAAATGTCACAAAAGTCCACCCACCCACAAAAGTCGGGTATCAGCGTGTTCCTCTTGACTTCACGAATCCGAAAATGTAGAAAGTTCAGGGGTACACACTCGAAAAACATCCGAAAATGTTGGCAAAAAGCGGGAGCCGAGCGAACCACGTCAAATGTGGCTGAAACCCACTGCCATGTGATATGAGCATCGCACGAGTAATGCGAAGATGTGGCTTGGTGGGCCACCGGCGGCTATTTTTTTTAATCAACTCTCCGTTCCATTAATTGATCACTTCATTAGTTCAGTGACTAAGTATGAGTAATCTGGCCTATGCTGCCCTTGGTGTCTTTGTTGGTTGGCTTCTCATGATACTGCTTTGAACTCATGTATGTTGCAATTTGCATGTGAAAGGCACCACTGCAGACGCTCGAACACACACAGGTATAAATATATACATATATATATATATATATATATATATATATTCGCAGGGATTCCGAATCATTCATGTTATGCAAGAAGCAGTGCATTGTGCACATGCTCTCTTTATCTGTGACCCGGCGCCATGTTTTGTTAGTGGGGCCGCTGGCTGACACTCCCAGGGTTATTTCCAGCAGATAAACACAAATACCCCGGTAAGTGCATGAGAAGACGGCGGTGTGGTTTCTCAGTTGTTCAAAGCATCGCAAGCGTAATGCGTAGACATGGTTTCATATTCCCCCTGTGGCCAGTTGTTTTTTCATCCACCCTCATTTCCATTATTTATCGTTGCCTTAGTTCAAATAATCCAACAAGTTATGTCCCCGATGCGTTCCGTGGTGGCTTTATTGCGTCTTATGATATTTATTTATTTATTTATTTATTTATTTATTATCTAGATACTTAATGAGAAACGACGGTCCGAATTAACATAAAAATTTAAAACTAAAGTATGTGTTGTTGTTTTTTTGTACCACAACCACGATCTCATTATGAGGCAGGTCATAGCGAGGCACTCTGAATAATTTGGGCCTCCTCAAGTTCTTTAACGTGCATCTGCATCTAATTACATGGGCGCTTTCGCATTTGGCCCCCATCATATTGCCGCTGCCATGGACGGGATTCAATCCCTTGAACAAAGGCCTGTTACACTACAATTGTGCGTGAAAAAAAATTGAGGCAATCGATGCAGGGCATAATTATAAAAAAAGGCAGCCGGCCCATGGCGAAACGCACTAACGAAATAGGATTTCGTGAGTTAGGCCCGAGTAGTGACAGCTGTTGTGCGCGTAATTGTTACGCTTCTGAATTAATAATGATTTACCTCAGGGATTATAATGTAATGGAATAAAGGGGCCATCCTTGTTTTATTACGTTCGAAAAGGGTCTTGTTCTTATGGTACTCAATATAAGCAGAAAAGCCCAATCGTTACGTGGTAGCAGAATGACGCTGTATATAGTCGTTAATAAACAGCAATTTATACCTAACATGAGATGTTGCCTAACACACATATCCGAAAATAGGGCACTGTACACCATAACAAAAAACGTAAAATAGACACCGCATTGGCAAACAAGAAGCAAGTTATGAATTAGCTTCACTGAGAGACAACAGATTAAGTTATGTCAAAATGCAAAGCAGTAGCCAGGCCAGCGGGCGACGTGTGCAACATGATGTCACATTGACGACAACAACCTCTGATGTTTGCGGAAGGAAAAATGCTGGTGAGGATTTTATGCGTTGAGAAGGATGGCATATATGAAAGCATATTTTGGCACTCTATATACATTTTGGGTCGCAAAGGGGCACGCCGCCTTCTGAGGATCGGCCGACAATGAGCACACAGCAATTGACACGTGCCTAGTGGGCTAATTGAAGAAACGTAATTTACGTAAATCAACCGTGCCTACTCCATAAAATTTCACTGCGCTCCAAATATAACCCTGAGCGGAGTGTAATTGATGTGTTTTAACCATGATCCCTTATTCTACTGATGATGCAGCATAATGCGCCCACCTAGCACCCATATTCCAGTCAATATATACAAGGCCAATGTAGGCCCCCTTGCTGGAAATCGCATGCGGCTAACTTTTACTCTTTATATTCGGACACAGTTCAGTGGGCTTGGACATTGAAAGTCCTTGTACAAGCAATCCCTAAACCACAGGGATTACACTAAGCTTTGTATTAAAAATTACAATAAAAAATAAATTTCTTAATTTTTGCAAACAAAACTACAATGTCTTTGGAAACAAACCTACAAGTAGTTGTCATCTGTTGAAGTATTTTATCGTGTAAAATTCCAGCGTAAACCATCGGCCCTACAAAGCAAAACTTATATTTTGATATTATTCTTATCGCCTGACGTCAAGTTCAAGCACGAAGCAGTGATCCTCTATGCTGTTTGAATAGCCCCATGAAACGCTCACACCATTTATAAGACGTCACATCTGTATGCTTTCAAAGGAAATATCATTGCCTTCTTTCACAGGATCTCATTGGCTGACAAGAAACGCGTACTGCGCAGAGGGGCAGAAGGTATCAGTGGAGCTCGGCTAGTAGCTTTCAAATAGATAACAGAGGATAGTGCAGGAGTTGGTGAATGTTCCGCTTCCACTTGCTTAGATTGCGGTGCTTAACCGAAAACTGTGACAACTAGAATTGGAAGCAAAAAGTGCAGCTTAATGGAATTTTCAACGCAGAAGAGTTGTTAGAGCAATGTCATAAACCTCAAGAACGGGCTCGAAAATCTTAAACGTCTAGGAAATAATTTTTTTTTACTCTCTTGAGAATCATTCTTCCTCGCAGCTCCAAGCAGCCACTGCCAGACCCGTACGTGGCCAGCCACTTTCCATGCCTTTCACAACGGGACATACTCCTGCTATAGTAGCAAAAAAAAATGCAGCTTTGGTCGGCATAATATTACATTAATAGCGCGTACGCGACCGTCTAAAGTGCTCTTTTGCTGTTTTTGAAGTGTTGTAACGTCGCGGGACAAAGAGATGAAGTTTCTCCAGTCTAAAAAAAATTCCTCAATACTAGAGGGCTAACATAGAAAATGTTGTACAATTCTTAAACGTTCTACTTGTGTTCAACTTAAACCCTTGTATACAAGTCATAAAAGACGAGACGCATTCGCGGTCTTCGTGATGCTTCGTGAGACCTGTGAAGTAGACATGGCTCAAAATATATTTTACGAGCGGGGAAGGTAATTAAAAAGGATTGAATAAAAACAGACTGGAACAGCGTTGAGTTATAGGGCCTGTATGAGGCTTGTTTACTTTTAAGCTTTTTCTGTCACCACTTTTTTACATACTGACAACTGGTAAAGTTATCGCTCCCCGCAAACGTGCTTGTAGGTTTCCGATCCGATTGGAAATGATCAGAATATTGTTGCCGATTCTATAGCAGAATAATTTTTATCCAATTTGATTGCGCTCAGAAAAAGAAGTAGTTATGTACTATCTGAATGTAAGCAAGCACCAACGATACCACAGGAATAAAATATGAGTAATGTATAAGTAGTCTATGCACCTAACCCAAGGATATGAACTATCGATGCCTGTAGTCGCCACTGTCACTGTGCTTCGTGTGTTTCGTTTTGCGGAGCAGAGGCTCTCCTCATAAAAGGTGTTCTTAAGTGACTCATTTGGGAGTCTCTTAGGCTTCAGCCTAACGACAATGCTCTAATATGTGGACGGATGTCAACGTTATTGTTATTATCATTGAAACAATGAAGTATCACAACATACGCAACAGCTAATCTGTCTCATGTGTGAGACGAGTATTTTAGCCGCTGTTCTCGCATTTTTCCCCTCGCCGTCCACCGCCCCGTGATGTTCTACATAAGGTACCCATGGGATAACATAGTTGCCGCGCGGCATATGCTGTATATGCGAATGAAAGCGTGCCAGAATGAGCCGACAATGGCGGCTCAATCTCATGCACCCAAAGAAGGAAAAACGAGGAAGAAGCGCGCCGTCTTCCGTCGCGGAGCAAGGCACTGGAGGGAGGGTAGGGAGTGGGGAGGGGATGTTCTACCCACAGCAGCTGCGTATGGCACGACCGCGCGTGTTCTATCTTTAAAGCAATCTGCGATGGGGACAGAGTCTAGGTGCACCGACCACTCATAGCGGAGCGGGCGCTCTCGCCGCTCTGTTTGCGTTGCAGCTACAAGCAGCACGAACGCAACTTTCGGTCACTGCTGCTGCCGCGCTGCCTCAAGGAAGCGTTTTGACTGCGTGCGTTCACGGTCATCGAGTGGAATGTGTTCATGTTTGCCTGTGCACGCGTCACACCATGCTCGTTGAGTGTATGAGTAAGCGAATGTTTACAAGTTTATGCTGCTGACGAAACTGCTATCCTCACTTCGTATAGCTGTGGATTATTTGCTATTGCAATGAACGCGTCGCATTTTGGGCGAAATTCTGAAATAGTTTACGCTCAAGCGTGGATGGCCGGCCTGCAGAATTGGCGATGTTACCATTGAAGCCGCTAGAGAAGCGTGCTCCGCAGGAGGAAGGCACCTGGAGGTGAAGAAAAGAATCGTCACGCTCGCATCCTTGCCGTTTGTGCTTCGACGCCTTGGTGCTCGCTGTGCATGTTCGCTCTATCTGTTTATTTTTCTTTGACGCATGTATCAAAATGCGCTTTCCTTGCGTCACACCAGGCGTTGCACCGTCGAGGTCAATTTAGTGCCCACGACCACGTTCGCGCATATCTGTTGGTCCTTCGACGCCGCGCGTGTAACGGCGTCCATATTGAAGCTTTCTACACGCAAGCTAAGGTTTACGGAACAACTTAACATACCTGGTTGCACCTACCGAATGGCCTACGTTGGTGCCAACTTCACTGAAGGGTGGCATAGAACAAGTGGTACATTACAGCCGCTCCAAGAAGACGTGAAAGAAGTTCATTGAACAGCGACAAATACTCAGTCTCACATATTCCATGAGTCAAGTTTGTCTAACATTTCGTTTCAAACCTTATTGTTTAAGTACGTCAACCCAATGCCGTACACAGGAGCCCATGGACTCCCTTGTCCCATTGGTGGAAGTTTAGCATTATAAGGTTGTAGACACAGACAGATAGACGGAGAGATATGGAGACTAACCGATAGATAGACGGTTAGCCCCCACGATGTACGTACAGGCGTGGCCACTGTTAGAAATAGAGAGCCGTTGGAGTTCAGAGAGCGGGTGGCCGCGTTCCGCGGAGCACCACGACGGGCGCCGCGCGAAGTATTGCGGCGCAAGCGCAATCGGTGCCAGAGGCGGAGTTAGCTGGGCGTCGTCTGCTACGGTTCCTCCCACTTCGCCGCGAGCGGCGAAACCCGATTGGCGCTTTGGAGTACACAAACACTATAGCAATGGTGCGTCAGCGCGTGGTATACTAAATCAGTTATCAAAGCACGCAGTTATCAAAGCATGTAGGCATAGCAAAAGAAAGGGTCACAATCACTTAATCACAAAGAAGGTGAAAACGAAAGCCGGCGCTCTCACGACAAACTTATTAAATTATTTGTCAAGGTGTTTATTGACGAGGTTCGCAAGGAGCGAGAGATCCAACTCGGTGCGGCTTTCAGAACACTGCGAGCAGTCAGAACCGCCCCTTTGCGTGAAGCACTGCTAATGCACCTGGACCAGGCTTGTAGGACCAAACTCTATCGATGCGGCAGGAACCTTCGCAGCCGTACAGTAAGAAAACGGAGAAGGACCAGGGATGAATTGAGTGGCAGTATTATAGACGAATGTGACGAGAGGAGGCACAACGTCCCCGTTGGAATGGTCGCATGCGACATACGTGGCACGGATGTCACAAAAAGTATGGTTGAAATGCTCGTTCAACCCATTCCTTTGATGATGGTATGGCCTAGTGGTCCGGTGGATGATCTGACACATCTTCAGCAGAGACGCCCTTGCTTTGAACAGAAAAGCGCGGCTTTGATGGGCTCCGTGAAAAAGAAGAAAATGCTGCAGTAGAAATGAATACGAGACAATAGGTACATACTTGTCTTCAAATAAGCTCCTTCCTGCTAACTAATGTCATATATCCACTGCCCCGAATCGATGTTGCGTTAGATTCATTACAAGGCGCGGAGTATTTCTCCAGCCTTGATCTATGCTGCGAATACTGGCAGTTACCCATGCACGAAGTAGACAAGGAGAAAACCACCTTTGCTACACCCGATGGACTTTACGAATTCAACGGAATGCCTTTCGGCCTCTGTAATGATTCCGCCACATTTGAGCGCATGATTGACACCGTACTACGGGGCCTAAAGGGGAAGACTTGCTTATGTTACCTTGACGACATCATCATATTTTCGTCGACCTTCTATCAGCACTTGGAGCGCCTCGACGAAGTCCTGACATGCCTCTCAGCTGCAGGCCTTTAGCTGAATACAAAAAAGTGCCACTTCGCCAGCAAAAGCATTAAAGTGCTCGGAAACCTTGTCAGCAAGGAGGGCCTTCCACCCAACCTCGACAAAATTACCGCTGTCCTCCGCTTCCCCAGGCCTCAACGCGCCAAAGTCTTGCATAGCTTCCTTGGCCTAGCTTCGCATTTCCGGCGCTTCATACGTAACTTTACCACCATTGCGGCACCGCTCCATCAACTCCTTCCTTCTGGAGCTCTTTACGCATGGTCGGACGAATGCCAAACTGCTTTTGACGCCCTCAAGCGTGCCCTCACGTCAGAGCCTGCGCCTTGTCATTTCGACAACACCGCAGCCACTCTTCTACATACTGACGCCATCGGGCATGGTATCGGCGCTGTTCTGCAGCGTCAGCAAAATTCTTAAGAACGTGTGGTTACATACTCAAGTCGCACGCTAACAGCTGAAGTGAAAAAATGGCTGTGGCTTAGGTAAGGTTAAGCCCAGGATGCGAAGCATACTAGCCTTTATTTTAGTTGTTGAACCACTGTTTAGCTTGGTGAACTGCTGTTGCTTGGCTATATTTGGTTCGGCTAGACGAAGAAACAACTCATGCGTTACTCTGCTTCGCCTTGGACGCCCCGCATTGGACGCGGTGAGCGTCGAGCAACGCAGCGTTCAGCGCGGCAACGAAATGTGCGCCTGAGCAAGCGACGCACACCTGAGCCTTATAGAAACAGCTCGCTTCTAAGGCAACACCGCATTCACTAGAGGCGCTTTTGTACCGCTTTGAAGCATCGTACTAGTGGCTCAGTGGTAGCGTCTCCGTCTCACACTCCGGAGACCCTGGTTCGATTCCCACCCGGCCCATCTTGCAAGAGTTGAGCCAAAGCCACTTCTCCTCTGTCGTGACGTCATGGTGTCACGTGGTATTCTAGGCGACACCGCCGCGCCTGAGGAGCTGGGTTGAGCTCTCGTAATATGCTTCGCATAAAAATTATACGATTACCGAGCCAGTGTCTCACCGTTGTTTGGTCCGTCCAAAAATTTCGGTCTTATCTGCACGGCCGCCAATTTACGGTCGTTACTGATCACTACGCCTTGTGCTGGTTGGTGACGCTAAAGAATTTAACGGGACGTGTCGGCCGTTGGATACTCCGTTTACAAGAATACGACTTCGACGTCACCTACAAGTCTGGAAAGAAACACCAGGATGCCGATGCTCTCTCTCGTTGTCTCCTACCACCGTCTTCAAACGCTGCTTGCTTACCACCTTCCGTGAGAAAACCGCAGGACGCGTCGCCAGCATTCCCTTCACTCGCAGCTCTCGACCGGCTTCCATCCAGCTATTCTCATACGTTTGCCTCTAGCCAACGTAATGACTCCCACTGCCAGTGCGTTATGGAACGTATTCGCGCACCATCTCGCATACCTTATGATCGGCTCCGTCGGCAGTTGATGAATTTGAAGATTGAAAAATCGATATTATAACACTACGTGTTTCATACTGAAGGACACCCTTGGGTACCTGTCATTCCACGATCACTTCGGGCCCAGATATTGGAGTCCTTTCACGATGATCTCACTGCCGGTCATTTGGCTTCCATAAAACATACGAGCGAATTCGCAGCCGCTTTTCTTGGCCTGGACTTGCAACAGCGTAGCGGAATACGTGGCTTCCTGTTCGCTCTGCCAACACCACAGACGACTGACCTCACCTTCGGCTGGACTGCTCCAACCTGTCCCGTGTCCTGAAGCTCCTTTCGCAGTCATTAGTATCGACCTCTATGGACCACTACCCTTAACCAATGGCGGAAAACGATGGATCGGAACAGCTTTAGACCACTTGACACGGTACGCTGAAACAGCCGCACTATCTTCGGGATCCGCAGAGGAGGTTGCGGCCTTTTTCTTGAAGGCTATCTTTTTACGGCACGGCGTCCCACGTGTCCTTTTGGGTGACCGTGGCAGGACTTTTCTCTCTAAACTTCTCGGCGATGTTCTCCGTACGTGCAATGACATCCATAAAACGACTTCCAGCTACCACCCTCAAACTAATGGTCTCACAGAGCGCTTTCATCGCACGCTGTCCGACATGATATCTATGTACATCAACCCTGACCACACCAATTGGGATGTCATTCTACCATTCGTCACTTTCGCATAAAACACGGCCGTCCAACGCACTACGGGATATTCGCCCTTTTTCCTCTTGTATGGTGCCAACCGCTCAATATCCTCGATGCTTCTTTCTTCGGTGTCCCCGTGCCTTCGTCCACATCAGTGTGCGAGCAGTTAATTTCGCGCATTGCCGGTGTCGCCAACGAGACCGCGAAATTCGCTATGATGCATCTCACCGTGTCATTTCCTTCCACTCTGGAGACGAAGAGTTACTGTGGACCTGAGTTCGCGCTCCTGAATTGTGCGAGAAATTTCAGTCCCGTTTTATCGGGACCTACATAGTCCGGGAACAGACTTCACCAGTTAACGGTCGTGTGACTCCAGTTGTTCCCCCTTTGGACGGCTGCTGCCGTGCCACGGAGATTGTGCATGTTTCTCGTTTAAAACCTTTCATACGGCGTTTTCCGCCATAACCAGCGGCCAGGTTGGCCGCTTTCACGCGCGGGGGAATTTGTCTGAGCATTATATTGCCCCTTCATCTGTATATATTCATCATCATGGCCAGCATCATCTTCTTCAGCGCGCCGCCTGTGCAATACACCGTTGAGGCTTAACAGCTGTCTCACAGACCGAAGAAACCTACCAGCGTGTTTGCTTGTGCTAACGAAAGTTCTACCATGTAACCAGCATTCGCGTAGGAAGCAGAGTTTGAATACACAAGGCCGGGGACGACGTAGTCAACCGATCGAACCATTCAGACCATTCGAATACTCCGCAACAGAAAGGTGTGCCCTACGCTGAGAGATTACTTTAAACATTTGCTAGCTGGGGAAATGCGGTCATTAGATAAACAAACATTAGTGCCAATAGTTAAAGTTCCTACTCATTTATAATAGCTGAAAATAATTAATCATCTATTGACAGTAGAATCCCAAATAATGGATAGGTTATGCAAGTGCACTTGAGAACAATACCCAAATAAATATGGCTCCCCAATACATACATAAAAATGATTGCGAGAGCACTGCGAGGACACTAACGCAGTAAGAATGGCAGCGATATCTATTTATATAGAGAGGTTCTAGTCAAATGCCTTGGCTGAAAAACAATACAAAATTTGATGTTCATTTTGAGTATGCATAACGCAGCCCACTTGCAAGAATGCATGAGTCGTTTGAAAACACTCTATTTTAGAGCTCAACCTGAAGTGACGCAGCCAAGTGGTATGTGCATGGGAGAAGTTCAAAAAGCCTACGTCTACCTTTAACACAGCATGATACCCCCTGTACATTAACGGTTTAGGCCAAGAGAAACGACGGAAACAATAAAAGTTCTTAAGCTCCCACTGCTAAGGTGTAGAGATGTTTGCGAATATATTTATTGGCTCTTATGTGTTTTTTCCGGCAGATGCTTTCCAGCCTCATGTATAATAAGAGAGACGCAAAACTACGGCCGAGCTATACCATTCTCCACCATTGGCTGTACACTTACTCAAACGGCATATATGTTGGAATGGCTCTGAAGTAAGTACAGCCGTCGTGAAATATACGTGTATTTATAATTTTTGCAACAGATTAAGCGTTCTCTCTCCTTCTGACTCACATGGCGCAACTGGAGTGATATATTCTGGTTCCATGATTTGAAGCACTGAACGTTGTATTCGCGCAAGTGAAAATGGGCAAAAAACAAAGTTTTTTAACTGTGAATATGAGTGATTTCTGCTACGGTTCTCAAAGTGTGTATGACACATCCGAGAAAACTCAGCAGCCAGAATGATACAAAATGGCACATAGTATCTGCGTAATCTTGAGAATGAACCGGTGCCTGTACAATCGTTTTTATTGATATTGCCGGCAACAAACTTCTCTAGGTTTTAAAATTTCATATGAGCAACAACAATGAAAAAAATGAGCACTCCTAAGCATCGCCTTTAAGAGTAGAACTCTATAGCATTCAAAGATCCCGATCTGCTTCGCACGCTTCCCGGCAAGTGCAGCTTATGTAATCCTAATTTAACCGTAACGCGGCCTCTTGCGTAGACCGATCCCGCAGATAGTGCACAGTTGTACCAAAAAAAAAATATTTTCAGCTTTCTGTTATTATTTCGCACTCTGATTGTTTAATGTGAGAAAGTTTAACATAAAAGGCATGTGCTAGCGAGGCTTTCTTTCGTCAGATTTATTTGTGCGCTGTCATTCTGAAAGTTCCGAGGAATAACATTGCCAAGAATGCAACACAAATTATGAGCAAGAATGGCGCAGTAATATAGCACGTATGCATCACATGTCATAAGGGAATGCGTGGTATGTACATATACCTACATATATATGAAAATATTTGCACAAACGACGCCAGGGCCAGCTACTGCGCGAGACGCCGCCATCATGTTTTCTGCACCGCGGGATCCTTAACACTATTGCGTTAATACCACAATCCACTTTATTTTCAACACACAAGTTGCGGATCTCCCTGGCAAAAGGCTGTCACAGACGGCTGGATGGGACCTGAGGGTCTACAGTGAGCAACAGGCAGTGGATTTGACAAATTATAACAATTTTAATTGCATACAGTTATTCTGATGAGCAAATGAATTTTCTGTATACAGCACACATAGTGGAGACTGTCTCAGAACTCGTGGACGCTGCAGGAAATGTATCAGCCAGCAAAAAAGAAAGAAAAAGTTCAATGTGTCAACAAGTAATCACGCACTTCTGATTTAAGCGAGTTGAGCGGGACACTGAAATTAATGCGAGTTTTTGAAGACGTTGTATATTGTTGGCGCGCAGTAGTCCACCCCAGATCTACTGCAATATGTATAGACACTAGCCTATTGGGCATGCTGTAGTCATGTGGGGAAGGTTTTGTATCTTGTGGAAGTTTGTGTTTATAGATATAAAGAGATAATTTATAATCCTATTATTTAGAAGCTTTAACTCTATTATCTTTATAGAATAGGAGACCACTGGGTAATAGGATCGGGTGTCCATTTATGTTCTCAAATATTGTTAACAAATTCTTTCGCAGCAACTGCAGCTTGTTATTGTTATTAATAACATTCGCGGCAATGTTATTCCTCGGAACTTTCAGAATGACAGCGCACAAATAAATCTGACGAAAGAAAGCCCCGATAGCACATGCCTTTCATGTTAAATTTTCTCACAATAAACAATAACTTAAATCAAGGTCAACAACATGAACAAAAATTACCATATTATATTGTGTTCTTTAGAGCATACGAATTATTTTCACGATATTAGTGAGCTTCACCTAGGCAAACAGGTGAATGTGATATGTGAAGCATGGTGTGCATGGTACACAAGGTGCTGAAGTATTAAAAAGAAGAGGACAAAAAATACATGAGGCACTGGGCGCTATCCCTTGGAGTAAGCGACCGACCGACCGAGTCGGACGCTTAGTACTTTCAGTAAACGTTGCTCCTCACGCAAGCACTGAGCATCGTCACGTTCTGTCGCAAAACATTGGAACATAGAGCTACGGCCACCTTTATGTGGGAACGCTGCCGTGCTCCGCTACCTATCATATTCATCACCATTATCATCATCATCAGCCTGGTGACGCCCACTGCAGGGCAAAGGCCTCTCTCATACTTCTCCAACTACCCCGGCCATGTACTAATTGTGGCTATGTTTTCCCTGCAAACTTCTTAATCTCATCCACCCACCTAACTTTCTGCCGCCCCCTGCTGCGCTTCCCTACCCTTGGAATCTAGTCCGTAACCCTTAATGACCATCGGTTACATTCTGGCCTCATTACATTTCCTTCCCTTGCCCATTTCTTTTGTTTTATTTCAGCTAAGGTGTCGTTAACTAGCGTTTGTTCCCACACCCAATCTGCTCTTTTCTTATCCCTTAAAGTTACACCTATCACTCTTCTTTAGATAGCTCGTTGCGTCGCCCTCAATTTAGGTAGAAACCTTTTCGTAAGCCTCCTGGTTTCTGCCCCGTATGTGAGTACTGGTAAGACACAGCTATTATACCCTTTTCTTTGAGGGATAATGGCAACCTGCTGTTCATGATCTGAGAACGCCTGCCAAACGCAGCCGAACCCACTCTTATTCTTCTGATTATTTCCGTCGCATGATCCGGATCCGCCGTCATTACCTGTCTTAAGTAGCTGTATATCCTTAACACTTCCAGTTCCTCGCTACTTATTGTAAATTGCGGTTCCCTTCCGAGAATGTTAAACATTACTTTTCTTTTTCTGCAGATTAATTTTTAGACCAACTCTTCTGCTTTTCCTCTCTAGGTGAGTGAGCGTGCATTGCAATTGGTCCCCTGAGTTAGTAAGCAAGGTAATATCATGAGCGAATCGCAAGTTACTAAGGTATTCTCAATAACTCTTAACCCCAATTCTTCCCAATCCAGGTCTCTGAATCCCTCCTGTAAACACGCTGTGAATAGCATTGGAGAGGTGGTAACTCCCTGCCTGACGCCTTTCTTTATTGGGATTTTGGTGCTTGCTTTATGGAGGACTATGGTGGCGGTGGAACCGCTTTAGATATCTCTCAGTAATTTACATACGCTTCGTCTACACCCTGATTCCGTAATGCCTCCGTGACTGCTGAGGTTTCGACTGAATCCAACGCTTTCTCGTAATCAATGAAAGCTATATATAAGGGTTGGTTATATTCTGCACATTTCTCTATCACCTGAATGATGGTGTGAATATGGTCTATTGTTGAGTAGCCTTTACGGAATCCTGCCTGGTACTTTGGTTGACAGAAGTCTAAGATGCTCCTGATTCTATTTGCCATTACCTTTGTAAATATTTTTGAAGGCATTGGCAGTAAGCTGATTGGTCTATAATTTTTCAAGTGATTGGCGGCCCCTTTCTTATGAATTATGATTATGTTAGCGTTCTTCCAAGATTCCGGAACGCTCGAGGTCATGAGGCATTGTGTATACAGGGTGGCCAGTTTTTCTAGAACAATCTGCCCACCGTCCGTTAACAAATCTGTTGTTACCTGATCCTCCCCAGCTGCCTTCCCCCTTTGCATAGCTCCCAAGGCTTTCTTTACTTCTTCCGGCGTTACTAGTGCGATTTCAAATTCCTCTACACTATTCTCTCTTCCATTACCGTCGTGGGTGCCACTGGTAGTGTATAAATCTCTATGAAGCTCCTCAGCTACTTAAACTATATCATCCATATTAGTAATAATATTGCTGGCTTTGTCTCTTAACGCATACATCTCATTCTTCCCTATTCCTAGTTTCTTCTTCATTGTTTTTAGGCTTCCTCCGTACTTGAGAGCATGTTGAATTCTATCTATATTTTACTTGCCTCCGTCAGTTGTCTTACGCTTGTTGATTAACTTCGAAATTTCTGCCAGGTATATTCTAGCTGGTGGATTAGAGGCTTTCATACATTGGCGCTTCTTGATGAGATCTTTTGTCCCCTGCGATATCTTACTGGAATCCTGTCTAACTGAGTTAGCGCCGACTTGTATTGCACACTTCTTAATGATGCCCATAAGATTGTTGTTCACATATTGAACACTAAGGCCCTCTACCTGTGTTAAAGCCGAATACCTTTTCAGTAGCTTGATCCGGAATTCATCTATTTTCCCTCTTACTGCTATCTCATGGATTGGCTACTTATGTATCAGTTTCTTCCGTTCCACCCTCAAGTCTTGGGTAATTCGAGTTCTTACCATCCTATGGTTACTGCAGCGCACCTTGCCGAGCACGTCCACATCTTTTATGATGCCTGGGTTAGCGCAGAGTATAAAGTCTATTTTATTTCCATTCTCGCCATTCGAGCTCTTCCATGTCCACTTTAGACTATCCCGCTTCTGGAAGAAGGTATTGATTATCCTCATAGTATTCTGTTCTGCAAACTCTACTAATAACTCTCCCCTGATATTCCTAGAGCCCACGCCATATTCCCCCACTGACTGGTCTCTAACCTGCTTCTTGTCTACCCTGGCATTGAAGTCGCCCATCAGTACAGTGTATTTTGTTTTGACTTTACCTATCACCAATTCCACGTCTTCATAGAAGCTTTCGACTTCCTGGTCATCATGACTGGATGTAGGGGCGTAGACCTGTACGACCTTGAATTTGTACCTCTTGTTAAGTTTCACAACAAGACCTGCCACCCTCTCTTTAATGCTATAGAATTTCTGTATGTTACAAGATATATCGTTATTGATCAGGAATCCGACTCCTAATTCTCGTCTCTCCGCTAAGCCCCGGAAGCACAGGACGTGCCCACTTTTCAGCACTGTATACGCTTCTTTTCTCTTCCTAACTTCATTGAATCCTATTATATCCCATTTACTGCCCTCTAATTCCTCCAATAGCAGTGCTAGACTCGACTCACTAGATGAAATTCTAGCTTTAAACGTAGCCAGGTTGAGATTCCAATGGCGGTCTGTCCGTCTACCTTTTCGGCTTCCTATCGATGCCGATCAAATCCCCCAACTTTCGGCGGGCTACGCGAAGGACATCAATGTGTGATATGACGGCACTCCAAGGGCAAGGCTGAACGTTTTCAATGCAAATGGATTATCCACGGGAACGACGCAGCGTTGGCCTGTGCCGCGATAGCGAAATGGCCCTCTTTCTACTTAGAGAACACCTTTAGGCTCTGCACACCTACCTGAAACATACTCTGAGATACTATCACTCCTTACGGACACCGAAGCGGAGGCTGAGTAAGAACGCGCGGTATATTGCAACGATCGCGTGGTCGCCAAGCCTGCTATACTCAACTATCACTTACGAAACCTTCCCAACCCGGGTCCTTCAACCCCACCGAAAACATCGACACCAAGACAGTGTACTCAGCAATCCTCTGGTTGCGTACCAAAAAAAAATGAACTGCTGACGTTCGACGGCTGAGCACCAGACTGGACGACGCTCTGGGAACAGTTTGATGAGCTGGTATGCTCAACGTAGAGCTCTCCGGGCGCAAGCTGATCTACTTGCAGTCGTCCCTGGCCGCGATGCAGCAAACGTTATGGCTACACTACCAAGAACAGCGAGTTGGTAAAACGATGATGCTCGCGAACTACTTCTGAGACATTTCCCCTCTGAAGGTTCAATAAATTAGAGCCACAAAAATCAACTCATTGATTAGCCTGGTTCTCGAATGCCACTAGAGTGATGTGCACTATCAAATCTACAAAAATCAAGATGGCATTCACACTGGACAGGACAATGAACAAGAAAACGCAAGGCTGCACTTCTGCCTAGAATACGTAGCAACGGAAATCGAACCCTGGGAGCACGATCTCGTTCACATCTACGTTAAAAAAAGTCCGTGACATAAGTCTGCTGGAGGCGCCCAGGTACCTAGCGCAATAATACATGCGAGCCCGTCGACTCGAATACCGTCACAACAGAAGATCTGACATGAACCACTAACTTACCTAGCAGCTATAAATGAAGCTTCCTCGGCCAATCATCCATCCCACTCGACAGACATTTGGGACACTAAAATGGGTCTGGAGGCAAAGAAGAAATTGATGAAATAAGGAGGTCGATGCTGTAACGATAAACTCACTAACAGCAACTCACTAACTACTGCGCGAAATTTCACACTTCTAGGCGTTGTAAGTCGTAGCCATACCATCTTTCAGTTTGATTATTCTTTCTATGTTTGAGTAAGCACGCTCAAATGTGACAACTCCTGCTTGTAACAACAAGCGCATGCTGAGTGTTACTTTTCTGAACGAGGAGTGATAGGCTGATGTTAGGTATGATTAAGTCATGCAGCACTCGACGACGGCATCATCTACGCGTTAAACCTATGCATGATCCCTTATGAGTTCTCTTCACTACATAACATTTTAAAGGCACGTTACAGTGCACAGTAAGGTTGCCAACATAGTATGAAGGTTCATCCGGCGTTATCAAAGCTGTATTATCCCACTCGATACGGCTCACAATTAACCAATACTTCTCAAATGGGCGATGGAGGAAAAGTGCTTGTTACCATAGACCCAACCAAGGTCGTCTTCGATCCGAAAATGTCGGCAGATATTCTTTGCGAAGTGATAGAGGGAGCCGTAGTAAACGCAACGTCTCTACGTGCCATCTTCATCTTTCGTTTATGCGCAGTTAACGCCCGCGGACATCAGGATAAGTCAGTGATATGTTTTGCTAGCATCTAATCCACTCTTGGCACTTCGTCACTTAAGCTTGGTAGCGTCGACTGTATATCCGCTGAGCATCTCTATGTATATATGATGTTTGAGAAGATGTATCTGGCCCAAGGGACTGTCCTGTTGATCGGAAATATAACTACAAGGAGGCAAAAATATTTTACACAGGGCTTACCTCAACTATGCAAGAGGTATCGGAGAATCATTGTCACAACAAATAACATAGTTTAAGGGCTGAAGGAGTCGTCGACGGCTAAATTTGGAAGCAGGGATTGGCTAAAGCACTCATCAAGCTCCGGGATATTTCCTGTGGCAAGACTTGCTTCGTATGACCGAAATGGTGCACGGAACGTGGCGTATGGTTCTGGGTAACAGTGAGTACGGTATGGTGGACACTGGCGCTGTTCGTGAGAACAACGGCAGGAATTCAGGCAGCGATGTAATATTCACCCGGAAGTGGTGACAAGGCAAATTTCGTGTACCTCAGGACGTGTGGTCGCACATGAACAGCATTAGTCGGTCAGGTGAACCTCGTGTGTAGCAGGAAGATCGGAGAAGAGAAAGAGGTCAAGGCGGAAAGTACTTGCGGAACAATGAATGATCGCAGAATGATAAGAGAAAAAGCATATACATAGTATCAGGTCAGTGGTGCAGTGGGCAAGCACGGTGAAAACGGCAGCACTAGGGTGACCAGCAACGACGACGCAGACTGTACACATTCCATATACGCCAACTGTTCTGTCATCAGCGATGTCAATGCCTCGAGTGATGGCAAGTGTGAGAATTTTCTTTCGACGACTTCGAAAATGGGAGCAAATAATGGAGATGTGTGCCATTGTATCAATGATGCGTTGTGTTAGGTTAGTCACTCATCGTTTTGGTCACTCGTTGGAAACCTCAGTGCATACAATGATGTAGCTGTTTACAATAACATTTTTTTAATAAAATAGAGATTAGCAAAGAAGTGAACAGTGGTACAGAGTGTGGTTTAAAATCTCGCTTGAAAAAGAGAACGCTGCAATAGAAGACATCAATACAACGCAAAATTCTACACAAATCTCAGGAATTATGGCTGTTCTATCATCTAATGATTCAGTCAGGCGGTGACCCGTCGTGGTGTGGTAATAGCGAAAGATGGCGCCTGCATCTCCGGATAAGACGGGCGGGTCAAAAGGTACTGGTGCAGTGGCTCGTCCCCCAGTGAAGCACATGCACTGCTCTTGTTTTAAGCCCGTAGTCACTGTCCATGTGTGACAGGTTATCTCTAGAATGGAAGCTGAGGAGCTCATGGGCAGCTAGAATGGCTTCATCAAGTCGCCTGCAGATGGCAGCATCGACATATTCGCAGTACGGGCACTAGTTTCTCTCAGGCAATCTCCCCGAAACCATATGCGGATACGAAACTGCCACCGGTGAAGGAAGAATGGCAAATAGATCTCCGAATTTCTCTTGACGGAGGGAGGAGGTCCATTGGCATGGACCACATGCCAAACAACCTCACCTGCCTCACTTACCTAGACCCATTCATGTTCTCCTCGGCATTCTACATAAATCTCCTTTTCGTTACTTCCCTGCGTTTTTTTTTGAGCAACATCGTGGATCTTTTTTATAGGCGGTTACTTCTTCCAGAAGGCATCCTCACACGGTCTTTTTGTTTGTCGCACTACACGATACCAACACAAGATAGGTTTGTTCATATCTATCAGTGTTCGCAAACAGTAAGAGCGGCTGTAAGAACTACCATGTCTTGTGTTTAACTTTGTGTGGTGTTCTAGATCTATTTGCTATTCTTCCTTCCTTCGATTTTCCCTGACCGTCATGCACACAGTTACTCTTCTTTTAAATGAAAAAAAAAATCGTACATTAAAAGGCTGACGATTCGATGTTGTGGAACTGCCCAAAGGATGCGCTTATTCAATGTCGAACTCCAAGACGTTACTGCGCATCGCCGTAGGTGATAAAACAAGCGCTTTCTCCTCGGTCTGTTACCATGTTTCACGTGGATCTACCTTACCATGTGTAGTCAAGTTTTCCCCACTTTACCGATCTCCTAGATCGTCTTTGCCACTCTGTATTGAAGCATGCGGTAATGGCACACGGTGACTGCGGTTTACTTCGATTCATCGAAGTAAACCGCAATATGATAAAACTGCGAAATAGCATTCCAGGAGGCTGCTCAGTTTCATTACATGCTGGGTCGCAATAGCAAACCAAAGACAGACATTTTAAATGGTGGGAGACTGAAATATTGCTGAGGAATTGTTCATTCAGTGCATTCATCATCTGTCATTATTTATTCAAGAGGAGCTAAAGGATAGTCGTCGAGATCACAGAAGCTGCACAGCAATATATGGAGCTTCTAAAACATAAGAATTTGCTCGTGCTCCGGCGAAAACCGAAAGAGGGTGTTGAAAGAGAGAAGGAGGTCAAAGCTAACTCTGATAAACCAAGTCCGATGTTCGGGCAAGAAATTCGGGCAAGAAACAAGTGGTTGTTCTTTGCATCTGAAGCAGCATTATCGCGCATATTGATGGAATATCTAACACAATGTCCAGGAATATCGAGGCGAGGCTTCAAGTACAAAATTGGTCTCGGACTGGTATCTTTCATCTGAAAGCCATCGTGTCAACAGTTGCCAAAGCTCCAGTCTCCGAGGTGATAGACGACTCAAGGGCGCTACCGAAAAACAAGTTCTCAGAACTAAAACATGCAAGAGGTATTATATGAGAAGTCAGTTTCTATTTTGAGCGATATAGGCAGCAGAAACGTTCATCTACGCTGATCTCACGTACCAGACAATGCATTAACAGACCCATGTGCGCCCATACAGCTCGATGACAGGAGTAGCTTAGAAGCGCTAGAAGCGGAGGTGAATTTACGCTCCCTGTATTTTTCAAGGCACGCCATCGCCAGATTTCTCGAAAACCCTCTCGACGACATCATGATGGTGAATGGTTCTCGCAAACCCACTTACAATGGACCAAACTGGAGCAATTGAAGTTGATGTTTTGAAGTTTGTTTTATTTTAGCATGTAAGTACACTGATTACATAATAAGCGGAGATGGGGGAGAGAGGGGGGGGGGAGTAAAAGGCTGCATAACGGCAGCCTGATGGCTCTCGCCTGCGCGTGAACAGGCGGGAACCTGGCAACTTATTCACATCACATACATGTTGCAAGATCAGGCACGTACCCAGGGGGGGGGGGGGCCGGGAGGCCCGGCCCCCCCCCCCGAAATCAAGTGGCATATTCCCCCCCCCCTCCCTACCCACGCCACCACTCCTCACAGATTCCTAAAGCGCCGCTCTACGCGGTTGCATGGGACTGGCGGCCGCACAGCGTCCCGCTATTCGCGGAACTGTCAAAACTGATCAACGAGACGAAAATAACTGATATTCGAAACGATAACATGAGAAAGACTGAAGAAGCCGTATAAAATGAACGCAGCCTGAAATCAGTAAAAAACGAAACCTGGCATAGGACAAACCATGATGCATGCACTAAAAGATACGAAGGATAATATCATCAGCAATCTCAAAGATATAGTAAAAGTAGCGGGAAAATTCTAATCTGACCTGTATACAGTACCTAGAGGAGTCACGATAGTTCACTTAGAAACAGTAATGAACAGGATAAAGCAACTCTTCTATAACTAGCGATGAGGTCAGAAGGACCCTGCAAGACATGAAACGATCAAGAGCGGGAGGATAAGGTGGAATAACAGTCGATTTAATCAAAGATGGAGGAGACATATTGCTTGGAAAACTGGCGGCTCTGTATACGAAGTCTCTATCGATTGCAAAGGTCCCAGAAAACTGGAAGAATGCAGACATTATACTAATCCACAAAAAAAGGAGACGTTAAAGAATTGAACAATTATGGGACCATTAGCTTGATCCCAGTATTATATAAAATATTTACCAAAATAATCTCCAATAGAATAAGGTTAACACTAGATTTTGTCAACCAAGGGAACAGGCTGGCTTCAGGAATAGATACTTTACCATGGGTCGCATCCATGTCGTCAATCAGGTTATCGCGAAATCTGCAGAGTACGATAAGCCTCTCTATGTTGCTTATATAGATTACGAAAAGGCATTTGATTCAGTAGAGATACCAGCAATTGTAGAGGCACTACGTAATCAAGGAGTACAGAACGCTTACGTAAAAAGCTTGGAAAATATCGCTACAAGCGTGAGGTATTTCTTTGTCTGAACGAGGAGCTTTGGCGCCATAACAACAGAAAAGAGGAGGAAGAATGAACTGGGCTCGCGCTGTGAATCTGACCGGTCTTCGCTGCAACTGTTGTTGTAAATATAATATGTAAATAGTTTCTCGTCTTACTGACTCGTTTTTCGCGCTAGAATATCTACAGAGGTTCTACAGCTACCTTAATTCTACACATGAAAAGCAGGGAGACACCTATAGAGAAAGGGGCCATACAGGGAGACACAATTTCTCCAAAGCTATTTTCTGCGTGCTTAGAAGAATTCAAGCTATTAAACTGGGAAGGCTTAGGAGTAAAGATCGACGGTAAATATCTCAGCAACCTTCAGTTTGCCGATGACATTGTTCTATTCAACAACAATGCAGACGAGTTACAACAAATGATTGGAGACCTTAACAGAGAGAGTGTAAGAGTGGGCTTGAATATTATTATGCAGAAGATGAAGATAATGATAAATAGCCAGACAAAGGGACAAGAGATCAGGATGGCCAGTCGGCCACTAGAAACTGTGAAGGGGTACGTTTACCTAGGTTAATTAATCAGAGGGAACCCTGATCATGAGAAGGAAATTCACAGATGAATAAAAATAGATTGGATCGCATACGGCAGACATTGCCAGCTCCTGACTGGAAGCTTACCATTATTATTGAAAAGTACGGTGTGCAATCAGTGCATTTTGCCAGTGCAATATGTCCAGTGCCAATGCATGTGCCAGTGCATTTCCCAGTGCATTTCCCAGTGCATTTTGCCAGTGCATATGGGGCTCAGACTTGAGAGCAAGTTAAGGACCACGCAAAGAGCGATCGAACGAACTTTGCTAGGCATAACGTTAAGAGATAAAGAGTGGTTTGGATCAGAGAGCGAACGGGTATAGACGATATTCTAATTGACATCAAGAGAAAAAATCTAGCTGGGCAGGTCATGTAATGCGCCGGTTAGATAACCGTTGGACCATTAGGGTTACAGAATGGGTACCAAGAGAAGGGAAACGCAATCGAGGACGACAAAACACTAGGTGGAGCGATGAAATTAGGAAATTCGCGGGCGCTAGTTGGAATCGGTTGGCGCAGGACAAGGGTAATTGGAGATCGCAGGGAGAGGCCTTCGTCCTGCAGTGGACATAACACAGGATGATGATGATGATGATGATGATGATGATGATGATGATGATGATGATGATGATGATGATGATGATGATGGAGGTGGTGGGCCCCCCCGAAAAAAAATCCTGGGTACATGCCTGTGCAAGATAAAAAATATCTAGAGAGCAAAAGCTTAAAGGACACAACATTGAATAGGTGAATAAATGCTTTTCAAGTACCAGGCAAAATGTTAACATTCACAGAGATAATTGTGGTAAAATAGTTTTGGATATATGACGTACGTTTTCATTCCTTAATTTGCATCTGTTAAGTGTTGATGAAATTATTCTATGACGCTTCCAGCCTTTTCAGTGGAAAACGTAAGAATTGCTCAACCGGAACACCTGCACTGACTTTGCACAACAGTCGGCGCTAAATTCGGAGAAAAACAACAAAGAGGAAACATTTCTGTACCTTAGGTGTCACGACAAATATTTTAACTGAACAGGAACGAAGTGGCAGCTCGGAGATCTAACACACCATAATACACCGTACCCCGTGAAGCTTCCGAGGAACAGTCCCGGGAACCATATCTACTCCATGTCCCGTTTGCGTACGGGGACATGACCCACATCAGTTATGGCTTTTTACTTTTTTAGCTCATATTTGGTCCCTAAAAACGAAGGCAATTGTCCTTCCTCGACGAATTGTAAACTAAGCGCGAGATTTTCTACAGTTACGTCGTCCACATCAAAGAGCGCCTGTTCTACACTATCCAGATGGCACGCAATGTGCCGAAGACAGCAATGGTTACTGGAAAAAGTACTGCGGTAAGAATCACTGTAGAGGACGGCTTGAAATCAGTCATCGGGCATTGCTTTTCCTTCAGTTGACTCGCAAGTTGCTCATGCATTGCAAGAGACCTTTATAGTCATCACCCCAAAGAACAACTTCTCTGTTAAGGTAGGCATAGGACACACGAAAATTGGTTTCGTATAAACGCCCTCAAGAAATTCGAAGAACGCCAATGAATGACAAGTCACTAGGCACCATCGATTGTTCTTGTGGAAGAACCTGAGACAATGAACTCCATGACAAATCTTGCAATGAAAGAGAGAGCCGCAATCGAAAGCACGCAAATCTTTAGCGCTCCCTACAAAATTAGGTGAGCTTCAAGACTTTTTGCAATATAACGACGACACCTTAACGGAAGTCCCAGGCAAACAAGCGATTAAGTTTGTGTTTCGTATGCTTATTTAGGAACGGCGCGGCATTGTGACGTGGTCTGAATCGCATGCTCTTCATGTCGGGTCTTCAAGTGTATGTCCTGCGGACTGTACTTTAGAAGAACAGTGACAGGAATGCGGGGAAAGTTTTCTCTGCAAAGAGACTTCACGAGCTCAGCATGGACCTTTATGGATAGTATTTCGAGATTTGTGCCTGTACCGTATTTCGGTGTCTGTACCTGTAAAATGAGAACACAGAGCGGAGGAATAGGTCAACGAAGTAGGCAACCAAGTATAGGGGGGCTGAAAGCGTGATGAAACAAGCAGGAGTCATAAAAAACAAGGTGCATTACATGAAGAGGACAGAAAATAAAAAAAATTATCGTGGACAAGTATAACTAGAGGAATGAATCTAGGAAGAATGGCACAAACAAACAGGGACAAGTTGGCTCATCCTTGTTTTCCGTCTCGTTCATGTTCGTTTCCATCATTCTTCATTGATGGTGGATTACAAACACGTCCAACGGTCAATACCTCTAAAAGAGTTTAGAAGGGAAAATATTACGACACGCGTTTGGCATTTGATTGTTTGAACGAAGCGCTTGGGCGCCATCACTCGCGAAAAGGGTAAGAATCTAACTGGTCAGTGCTGCAACCGCTGTTCTAAACATACCCTGTAAATAGTTGGGCGTCTTGCTGACTCGTCCTTCGCGTAACATTGAGGTTGAGGCTGAACGTTCGCCGTCCTCGCCACGGAGATCCGAAGCGGTAGCACACTCGTATTCTCAGCCATGGCTTCCAATGGAACGACGTCTACGCCACCTACACATGCGGCGCCCACCACAACGTACGTTACGGTTGCTAGTCTCTGTAATCCTGGCACATTCTCCACGAAAAATGACGTTGGCGTCAACGACTGGCTCAGAATGCATGAGCGAGCCAGCCAAATCCACCATTGGGACCCTACCATCGTGCTTGTCAAAGTGTTTTATCTGGACGGCACATCACGTGTCTGGTGAGATCGAGCATGAGATCGACGTCTCCAGCTGGGACACTTTAAAGGAGCGGCTTCGCGACTTCTTTGAGAACCCGTCAGGTCACCAACAGGCTGCGCGAAAAAGCTTGCCACTCGTGTCCCGCCATCGACCGAAACGAATGTCTCCTACAAACAGGAAGTGCTCGCGATTTGGCGGAAAGTCGACGAGCACATGAGCGAGGTTGACAAGGTGGGCCATGTCCTAAAAGGTATCGTGGATGACGCCTTCAATTTGCTTGTCTATAACGACGTTTCTACCGCCACGGCAATCGTCAAAGAATATCGCCGCTTCTAGGTAGCCAAAAGCCGCCACGTTGTGCAACAGTTTTCCCGGCCCCTAAAAACCCATGTCATGTCCTCTGGTGCCGCTCTTACCAGCATACGACCATTTCAAGTGAACTTCACACGTATCGTTCATCGTGGGATCGAAGCGGCCAGTCTGAACCCCCTTCATCCACGACCCCCTGGCGGTACCTTGGACCAAGCGGCCCACACTATTTCCGTTATTCAAGCAGTTGGGCGGCAAGAAATTACAAACCATTCGTATCCCTACCACCTGCTCTGTCTCCCTACCTGATTCGGCACCCATTCCCATGCCCACAACATGTAATGATCAGTATTTCATTCCTATACGACGCTAACCTGCTAGAAGGTGATCTCCAGACGACAAACCGATCTGCTTCCGGTGCCACCGCGTTGGCCATGTATCCTGCCACTGCCGCACCAACTGGATGTCGCCACACTGTGGCTCATTACATGCTCCTCGCCCATACGCGGCGCTCGCCGATATTCACCTCGCCGTCTGTATCCTACTTCTGACGCCCCTGATGGCCGCTCCTCCGTTTTATCGCCGTCGCCTCAACGCAATAGCTTCCCGTAACCCCAACCTCGCCGCTTTTCCTCGCCAACCCGACGGACGGTAAGCTAGGCCATGCAGCTCTAAAGAGGTAGTGCTGCATCACGTTCGTCCTGTCGAAATCATCCGTTGATGCTTTTCACCAACAGGAACATAAATGAAGTAGACATAGACGGTAATCCGTTGCCGGCATTAATTGATACTGGAGCCCCAGTGTCGATAATGAGCGGTAACCTATGTCGTCACCTCAAAAACGTGTTTACCCCTGCCATCACTCGAGCTATACTCGTCGCCAATGGCGCCACTGTTGCTGTCAGGGGTATATGCACTTGTCGCATAGGAATGGCTGGCCGCCTATTTCCAGTCCTGTTCACCGTGTTGACGAGTTGCCCTCATGACCTAATTTTCGGGCTCGACTTTCTGACGACGCATTCTGCCCTCATCGACTGTTCCACCGGTAAGCCATGCATCAAGCTTCCTCTTCTTTCAGACGTTCACCCTGAACAACCGAACACCCTCTGCACTACAGCTTTTGTTGACTTACCTCCAAACACCCTAACCTTCGTTGATTTGGCTTCAATGGCAACCGTGCCTGATGGGGACTATGTAGTCGCACCTATTCGTGACGTCCTCCTGGCGCACGACATCTCTATGGCACACTCCATCGTAACCGTTGCTGCTAAACGGATGTGTGTCCCCATTATTAATTTTTGCTTGACGAAGCAAGCATCCCCTGAAGGAATAGCGCTGGCCACGTGCCGCTCAGCGACAGAAGACCACGTCACTGCTTTCGCAGCCGACGCGTCTCGAGATCCTCCTGATTACCCGCAGGATGCCTTGAACCTTGACGGCCCATTACGTCCCATGGTCGCTCCGTACCTCGCACTTGACCATGAAGCCGCACAAGGTCGCATTTCGCTTTCTTAGCGCGACATATTTGAAACTGACAATCGACCACTTGGTCAGACGACCCTTGTTAAGCATCGCATAAACACTGGTGATGCGGTTCCCACTCACCGCCGACTTATCACTTGTCCACGGCAGAGCGGCAAGTTATTCAGCAGGAAGTAAACGAGATGCTCGCCAGAGGCATTGTTCAGCCCTCGTCTAGTCCTTGGGCGTCACCAGTAGTGCTCGTCACAAAAAGATGATACGTGGCGTTTCTGCTTTGATTACTGCCACCTAAACCGAAAAACTAAAAAGGACGTTTACCCTTTACCACGAATATACGAGGCTCTTCATTGTCTTCACGGTGCCAAATACTTTTCGTCCATCGACCTTCGATCTGATGATTGGCAGATTTCCGTCGATGAGCAAGACCAAGACCGCTTTCGTCATTCCAGATGGCCTCTACCAATTCAAGGTTATGCCGTTTGGTTTATGCAGTGCTCACGGCACGTTCGAACCGATGATCAATTCTTTACTGCAAGGTTTCAAATGGTCAACTTGTCTGTGTTACCTTGATGACGTCCTGCTGTTCCCTTCTACATTTGAGATGCAGCTTGAGCGCGTCGCAGTTATCCGTGCCGTCTTCCGCAAGGCTGGGGTCCAATCAAACTCAGTGAAGTGCCACTTCAGGCGCCGACAGATTACAGTGCCAGGCCATCTCGTTGGTCCTTCCGGAGTACAACCCGACCCGAAGAAGCTTGAAGCAGCGACGGCTTTTTCTGTACCTCAGTCTGTCAAAGACGTCCGCAGTTTTGTGGAGCTCTGTTCTTATTTCCAACGGTTCATGGAAGATTTTGCAGCAGTCGCTCGACCAGTCACTGAACGTCTAAAGAAGGACGTGCCTTTTACGTGGGTTTCCCCTTAGACTGCCGCATTTTCACGCCGTATCAGGATTCTCACTAATCCACCGGTCTTGGCCCACTTTCACCCGTCCGCACCTAAGAGGTCCGAACCGATCGCAGTGGTTATGGGATCGGCGCTTTCTTATCGCAACGCCAACACGGATACGATCGCGTTATTGCCAACGCTAGCCGGCTCCTGACAACTGCAAAGCGCAACTATTTCATTACTGACCTCATATGTCCGGCTCTCACCTCGGCTGTTTCGATTTCCGCCCATATTTATATGGTAAGCCTTTCTTAGTAATCAAAGACCATCATTCGCTCCGTTGGCCTTCGTCGCTTAAGGAACCTACTGGCCGGCTCAGTCGTTCGGCCATCCAACTACAAGAACATCCCTAAATAGAGTCTTACAAGTCGGGATGCCAACACCGGGACGCTGATTGCCTTTCTCGCTACCCAGTCGAAGACGCGACCTCTACGTCTGATACTGACACCGCGCCCGCGTTCTCACTGCTTTTCCACTGCTACACGCCGCCGACAAGCAGCGCCGTGACACGACCTTGCATATCATCATTGACCGCCTGGAATCGTCACTTGCCGACAGTTCCCTTCGCTTAGTCACATTTCAAGATGGAGTAGTCTGCCGCCACAATATTCACCCCGACGGCCCTGCATTACTCCTTGTGATCCCTAAACTCCTTCGCTCGGCTATTGTCCACGAATTTCACGACGTCCCACTGCCGGTCACCTGGGTGTGTCACGTATGTATGACCGGATGCGCCGACGCTTCTTTTGGCCAGGGCTTGCTCGCTCTGTTCGAAGATACTTTGCGTGTGAGAAATGGCAGCGACGCAAACACCATCGACTCTCCCTACTGGGTACCTTCAACCACTCGACATTCCCGCGGAACCATTATTTCGGTTTAGTTTGGACTTGGCCATTTTCCTCTTTCTACCTCTGGGAACAGGTGGATCACTGTGGCCACGGATTACGCCACGCGATACGCCATCAGCCGCGCATTTCCTACAAACAGAGCCACAGATGCCGCCAAGTTTCTTCTATGCGACGTGATTTTATTGCATAGAGCTCCGCGACAACTTCTCACTGATCGTGGCCGTACATTCCGCTCAAAAGATATCGCGCACATTCTGCAATCGTGTGCCACGAGGCACAAGGCAAACAAATGGCCTCACGGAGCGTCTCAATCAAACTCTCACTAACATGCTCGCGAAATACGTCTCTTTAGACCACACTGACTGGGGCCTGGCTCTACCGTTTGTCACATTTGCTTGTAATTTCACGCGCCATGACACAGCCGGTTATTCCCCATTTTTCCATCTGTTCGGCTGGGAACCAGCACTGCCTCTCGACACAACCCTCCCTGTTCACGCAGCACCGACCAGTTATTATGCACTTGGCGCCATCGCCCGCTGTGCCCACGCTAGGAAAATCGCCTCTGGCCACTTTCTGAAAACTCAAGAGCGTTAAAGGCGTTTGTACAACCGGTGACACCGAGACGTGCACTTCTCGCGTGGTGCTTTGGTGCTTCTATGGTCTGCTTCGCGTCAGGTCGGCCTGTCATAAAAACTGCTGTCTCATTACAGAGGCCCACACCCTGACGCCCGTCACCTACGAGATCACCCCTGACGCCCCATCTGCTTCCCATTCCAGTGATACCATGCACGTTACATGAATGAAATAGTATCACCCTCCCAGTGATAACATTAACACGCTCCGGGACGTCGCTTCTGCTGCCGGCGAATTATGCTACACGCGTGTGGTATTTGATTGTTTGACGAGGCGCGTGGGTACCATCTCTCGAGAAAAGAGGAGGTAGAACGAAATGAGCCCGCGCTGTGAATCTAACTGGTCAGCGCTGCCCGCTGTTGTAAATATAACCTGTAAATAGTTGCTCGTCTATGTGACTCATCCTTCCCGTAGCAACATTTACTATAATACGAAGGGAAGTGCACTGGCATTTGGGGCCCGAGCTGGTTGTGCGAGGACAAAGAACATACCGGTGAAAACATTCAGAACAAGGTGGATGATATGTCGGCTGCAGAAAAAATCCGGAGACCAGACAGCGCATCCTTGTAGAATGCGAAAGTATTCACCCAGTGAGAGTCGTAGGTAACGTGCACCTTTTAGCAGTGCTTGGATTTCATGTGGACCCAACCGGTCAGCAGTCGATATAAGCATGATTCGTTTGCAGTATTGGTGGGTAAAATGAGCAGGGAGGAATCTTATGCGACAAGGTCCACTACAGGTATAGGGAGCTGTACAATGCATATAAAGAGGTTTCCAGGAAGAGAAAGCAGAATAAAGCGACGTATACAGATATGCTAGGAAGAAAAGCTTCTTTAGCACACCAGGAGAAATAGTTGTGTTGTTTCGCTAAGAGCCCGAGGGGGCGCCTACGGCATGTCGTCTGCTACTGTGTGTACGTGCGGCAAGCCTCGCCTGATACTCGCAGTGTATGTTTGATTGCCCTACGGGGCCCGAGCACCAGTTTTTATTGTGATAAAAAACTATACGCACACTCCAGGTGCATTTCTGCCGTCGCAGACGGCGTCGTCACGACGTTCCGCATTGAGTCCAAGGCCGATAACATCGTTGCCGCTCTCCGTATGCTGCATGTGCCAGTCAAAGCGTGTGAGGTTTAGCCGAAAATGGCGGCTCAACTTCGCGCATCCAAACTGAAGCTTTGCGTTAAAATGAGGTATTGCAGCAGATTTGACGCTCACCTTCTAAACAGTCCTCCTATGTTGGCAATACTTTCCTAGAAGCGAGAGGCATCTGGTGAACAACGGGGCATGTCACTCAAAACTTGTGAAAAACGGGATGGTTTCCGGATGCATACGCATGGCAGTCGTGAAATACTGTCGTCATAACGTGAGAATTAGTGTGTTACAGTGTTGGAGGAAGGCTGGGTTCAAGGACATGGTCATTCTGCAGCTTGCAGGTAAAATCCTGCGGAAGTTCAAACCCTCCATATGCGACTTACAGCAGCGCATTAGTCCGGATAAAAGAAGCGAGAACGTAATGGCAATGCCAGACGTTTATTCTCTCTCACGAAGATTTTGGAAAAGTGGGGCCTATGCATGGCGTCAGTTTTCTGTTTTCAGCGCTTACTAAAGTGGGTAACGTGGGAGCATCTGTCCAAAGAGAGAGAGAGAGAGAGAAGAAATAGGAATGAGACAGGCTGTAACTGAGCGCCGCGTGTGTCACCGTTCTCCTTCTTTGTACTGTGTCGGCAGCGCTGCCTTCATGTAATATGGAAAGCCACCAACTCGCCTAATCGGCCGTTCTCCACAAAATCTACTACCCACTTCGTATAGCTAGCTGTCCACCAATTTACTATCGCAATCGATGCTTCGCGTTTCAGGCGAAACTTCGACTATTTTGTAATCCACTGCAATCGGCTGAGTGTTTTATGGCACGGAAGTACAACAAACTGCCTGAAGTGGCAAGCAAGTAGTTAGAGAATAAAAGCTTTTTTTGTAGAGGTGTAATTTGTTTGAATATTTTACACCAACCTGCATGCATAACCTGTGCCTAAACGCTACCCATCTCACTATGCACGATGATTACTTTCTACTGACTTCTATTTACGAATAAGTCCCTGCACAATATATTTCTTACCACTTGATTTTGAATTAGTCATGCTGCATTAAAATATGTTTTTTCTCTGAAGGTATTAGCGAATATTTCTATTTGGAAATGTTTTAAATTTTATGCATGGCCAGCGTCACGAACAATCTAAATATGCATCAGCTAGTGCAAATTCATGTGTTATCGATGTGTTCGTGCTTGGTGTACATGGTGTACCTGGTGTACTTGGTGTACAGCAAGTTACCTTTAATCTGCAACCTAATTGAAGTTGCCTTATTAGTGGTCTCAATGGCGTTTATAAAATTTGTATATCATGTTATTATTAAAGTATTTCCATTGTTACACTAGCTTTTTACATTCAATCGTGAAATGTCGAAAGAAAAAGTACCAGCCGTAATAAGTGATAAAGTCCTACCTTTCGCAGCGATGGCTGAGCTTAATGGTTAAAATTGCGGAGAATAGAAAATTATTCTTCACTTTATTCCGCATGGAACTCGTAGAAGTGGCTTCAGTATTGCGCGACCAGTGAAATGCGTCTGACGAGTCTGTGTGGAGGAACCAGTTCCCCGTACCATGCAGCCGCTACGCAAGGCACATAATTTACCACGAAGAACTATTCTTAACTTAAAGCAGCTAACGAAGTATTTCTGATTCATGTCTTCATGCAGAGAGGTGCCGGTGGATATTTATGTTCTTGTTGTGCACAACGAAGAACCCAACATCGATTTCCACGAGTGCACAATGGTGCCACCAAGTTTACTAAGCGCAGATCTCCTGATGCACCTTAGAAAAAGCACTTTCTATGGCCTCCGCATGGTAAGCAGTGACACTTTGTGTTTTCTTTCTGCGTCTTGCGAAATTACGATGTTATGTTTTATATTCGACATGTAAGGTGATAGAGACTAAAATAAATATGAAAGGGTAGTTCATCCGGTACTAAATGCAATGAAGCAGCCAAAATGGTGAACAGGCATCAGGAGTAACGTTTCAGGAGCAGAAGCTTAACAGGGAAGCGGTAATGGCTAGGTAGCACTTGAGTTTGATGACTTGTACAGTGTCATCTCCAGCAATACTTGAATGCCTTTCAAATGTGAAATGATGCTTTTCTATATTTGATATTGAAGTGAAGAGAAGATGACTATGATGACCCTCTTATGGGGCAAAGGTTCGTGTACTCAATGGTTCGGTTGGTTCTCTTAGGCGGAGCCTGCGAGAACCCAATTTAGGACAAAGCCGTTGGTTTGAACACACACACAAAGACTTTTAATCAAACTAAAAAGACTAAATAGAAGGAAATAGAAAGCATGCATAAAACAAACACTCAAGCGGACATTGCGGTAAGGAACACACATAGGTATTGCATGAGGTTAACGAGGGCGCGAGTCCGGGCTTTCCACGATTACCCTCAGCTTCCGCGACTTTAAGCAGTAACTGTAGGTTTCTCTCGTCTAATACAAGCTCCTGCTTTTTAGCCTCGCTCTCCGCTGCCCGCTCTTCTCGCTCCGCGGCCCGCTCTTCTCGTGCACGCGCTTCCTGCTGGTTCAGCCATGCCCTCAACTCCGCACCTTCTAGCCCCATGCGTTCGGCTAAGGCTAACAAGTCTCGTGTGCTAGCAGCCATAGTTCCCAGCCGCTAGAGAAAAAAGATCCAAATGAACGGCTTTGTCCTGTCGCGGACGCCAATTTGTGATGACCCAAATATGGGGCCAAAGGTTCGTGTTCTCAAGGGTTCGGTTGGTTCTCTTAGGCGGAGCCTCCGAGAACCCAATTGAGGACACATCCGTTGGTTTGGACGCACACACAAAGACGTTTAATCGAACAAAAAAAGGAGGCATAAAGTAAATAGCAGGAAACAGAAAGCATGCCTAAAATACACACTTAAGCAGACATTGCGGCAAGAAACACACCTAGGGCTAGCATGAGGTTAACGAGTGCGAGAGTCCGGGCTTGCCACGAGGGCGGGGACGCGTCAGAGTCTCGACGCGGTGACGCGGCGACAAGCTGGCGAAAGGAGTGGCGCTGGTCTCACCAAAGGTTGCGGCGTTAGCTGACCGACCGGGCGCCCGGAGCGCGCTAGCTCTGGCTAGGCGAGGTAACGCTGGCGGCTGGGTGGCAGGAGCAGACGGCGTCGGCGTTCTGGCCGGGCGGCTGGCGTAGAACTCGGGCCCGTAGCCCGACTGTTCCCGTCTCGCCCACGGCCGCAGAAGCTCGGCCGCCGGCCTCGGGCAGCCGGCGGCACGACAGACGGGGCGGCGTTCTGGCCGGGCAGCTGGCGTAGTACTCGAGCCCGTAGCCCGACTGTTCTCCTCCTGCCTACTGGCGCAGCTCAACGGCGTTGAGGAGCTGACGGCACGCTCGTGTAGACGGTCGACGCACAGGAACGGGTTGGCAGGAGGCCCCGGTCGGGTGAAGTCCTGGTGGGCTCGGGTCCGGAACCCGACGGCCCGTCTTCAACGCCCGCTCCGGTGGTTGACCTCCTCCTGCCGTCGCATCCTGGGACTCTCCTGGCGTCTCCCCGGCGTCTCCCTGCGTGTCCTCTTGCGTGTGCTCCTTGCGTGTCCTCTCTGCCTTGCGCACCAGCCTTTTTCTTCTGGTCTGGCCGATTTGGCATTCTCGGATTGGCTGCCTGACGCCCCGTGGTCTCTTCTGATTGGTTGCTTTTCTTCTTTTTGTTGTTTCATGCGCCGCGCGTTCTCGTGCCGGACGCACTTCGGCGTCGTTGTCTTCCTTCTTCCACCTCGGCGCGCGTGCACTCAGTGTCGTCTGCTCCTGACCATCGCGCTCCCAGCACCATGTCGCGCACCACACATCACGATGACAAACATATGCCTAATGGGAAGCCAAATTTTCGGTGAAGCATGTGATAACACTGCGCTTGTAGGCAGATATTAGGTATGGTATGGTATGAAGAACTTTATTTAGCTCCTGAGGCATCACTCTGGGACTGATGCGGGCCGCTCCCACGTCGGTACAGAGAGGCCGAGCCCCTCTGCCATCACACGGGCCCTCTGGACAGCTCTGAGTTGGTCCGCCAGCACTTCACTGTGCAGCATTCGCTGCCACCACTGCTCACCTCGAGAACCATCACCGGCCAATGCCAAGCAGCGCCACAGCATTGGTTGTAAATCGAGCAAACTCCCACACTTACTACAATAGACTGAAACCCCGCAGTCCGGATTAATTTTATTCATGATGACCGGGTTAGGGTACGTCCGTGTCTGCAGAAGCCTTAATGTAACCGCTTGCGGCCTATTTAATTTAGGATGTGGCTATGGGAATGCCCTGCGCCCTAAGTAATAGTGCTTGGTGATTTCGTTGTAGGTTAACAGTTGGTCCCTGTACTCAGGAGCGGGAGATCCAGCCCCTTCAGGGAGTACACGGCACACTAATCCTCGTGCCTCCATGTGCGCCACCTCGTTGAGGTCACGCGGGGCTCCCTCCACTGTCCCCATGTGCGCGGGGAACCAAGTAATGGTATGCGAAGTGATATCCCTACCCTGCAGCAGTCTGTTAGCCGGTTCCGCAACAAGTCCTCTCGAGAAGGCTGTAATCGCAGATCGCGAGTCGCTAAACACCAAAACTCTTCTAGAATCAATTAGTGCTAGAGCAATAGCCACCTGTTCAGCAACCCCCGGATCTTTGGTATAAATGGAAGCATCATTTCTAACGCTCCCTTTGCCATCTACTACCACCACCGAATAAGCATTTTTGCCATTAATCCATGTGGCGTCAGCAAACGCAGACTCCTCCTCCTGATCCTTTGCCTCTCGCAACAAAGCCCTAGCTCTCGCGACCCGCCTCCCTACATAGTGCACGGGGTGCACATTCCGCGGAAATGGACGAACCATGATATTTGCCCTAAGGTTCACGTTCAACTCGTGTAGGGGCGCCCTATCGTGCGACACAGCCACCGATTCTTCATTTGACTGTAATATATACCTACCCGCTGGTGTACCTAGCAACAGCTCCGTCTGTGCGGTACGTTGAACCTCAGCAATTTCATCTAAAGTATTATGCAAACCCAGTCGTAACAACATATCGTTTGACGTAGTCATAGGCAGACCAAGCGCAGCCTTGATGGCTTTTCTGATTAATGCTTCCAATTTATTTTTCTCCCCTCTATTCCAATTTAGCATAGCTGCCACATACGAGAAATGACACATAATAAATGCGTGAACTAAGCGCATCGCACCTTCTCCTAAACCCCTATGCCTATTAGAGATCCTTCTTATAAGTCTTATGGCCTCCTCCGTTTTCTATGTAATACGCTGAATGGTTCTAATGTTCGATCCGTTCGCTTCAAGTACAAAACCCAGGACCCTGATTGCTTCAACTTTAGGTATAACCGACCCTTCCCTAGTATGAATTCTAATGCAAGGCTCAACTTCCGGTACCCAACCCCTCGGCCTACGACCTAGCTTCTTAGATTTGAAGATCAACAACTCCGACTTTTTAGTGGAGAACTTGAGCCCCATTAGACCCAGATACTCCTCCGTAAGCGTTACCACCTGCTGCAGCCTAGCCTCAAGCTCTCCATCACTACCACCGACACTCCATATAGTAATGTCATCCGCGTAGATAGAATAGCCAATATCCTGGACAGTGTCCAGTCTATTAGCCAACTTCGACATCGCCAGATTGAATAACATAGGCGAGAGTACGGATGCCTGTGGAGTACCACAGCAACCCAATTTAAGGACTTCCGAATTTATCTCCCCAAACCTGAGACATGTCTTTCTATCGGTAAGGAAAGCCTTGACAAAATTGAAAAGCCGCTGCCCCATATTCAAGTCCGATAGCACCCGTAGAATGAAAGAATGTCGGATTTTATCGAAAGCTTTTTCCACATCAAATCCAATTAGTGCCTTAGTATCCCTTGTTCGCCGGTCAAGGATCTGATGCTTAATCCTGATCATAGCATCCTGAGTCGAGCGGCCGCGCCGAAATCCTATCATCGAGTGCGGAAAGACCCCATTGCCCTCAACATAACGCGTTAGCCTATTTAAAATGGCATGCTTAGCGACTTTTCCCAAACACGACGTCAGGGAAATGGGTCTGAGATTTTCAAGCCCTATGGCCTTCCCCGGTTTGGGTATCAGAACAGTAGTTGCTAGTTTCCACTTTTCCGGGAAAGAGCCTTCCTTCCATAGGCAATTGATCTGCCACGTAAGGAACTCAATTGACCCATCGTCTAAATTCTGTAGCATTTTATTCGTAATGCCATTCGGCCCTGATGCCGATCGACCATTAAGATTCTGCAGCGCCATCCTTATATCACTTTCAGTGAATTCCGCGTCCATAGCGGCATTTTCGTCTCCACTATATTCCAAAACCACATCAGGCGTATCGTGCCAGGTCTCCAACGGAAGGTATCTCTGAGCCAAATCATTTAGCAACTCCTGCTCCGTGGAGTCCCGACAGGCCTGATGGACCAGCTTACCTATCACAGTCCTCTGATTAGACTTAGTGTTTGTCTCATCTAGTAAATGTCTGAGCAAACTCCAGGTGCCTCCCCTCTTAATGCGACCATCAATAGAATTGCACACTTCATCCCATTGCTGCTTGCACAGTACCCGACAATGGTCTTCAATTTCCTGATTAACCACAGCTATACGCTTTCTAAGCCTTCTATTTAATCTCTGACCTTTCCATCTCGCGAACATCGACTGCTTTGCTTCCAACAAAAGTGCCAGGCGACTATCCATGTGTTCCGTGTCAATATCGGTCTGAACCTCTTTAGTGGACGCCTCAACGTCACTTTTAAGCTGACTAGTCCACTGTTCCAAGGTCAACTCATTTCCCTCATCATCGTTTCTCTGCGCTCTTCTTTTCCTAAATGCATCCCAGTCAACCATCCTGAATGTGCGCTCCTTTTTATTAGCCACTACCAAAGTAATCATAAGTATGTAATGATCGCTACCAAAATCTATATTAGAATTGGACCAGGACGAATCCAGCACCCCCCGAACAAAAGTGAGATCAGGTGTCGAATCTCTACATGTCGACGTGCTACATCTGATGGGATACGAGGGGCCTGTAATCAGAGTTAAATTCAAGTCTAGTGCCTGCAGCCATAGTCTCTCCCCCTTAATAGTGCTATAAACATACTTCCACTCATGATATAGTGCATTGAAGTTCCCTCCAATAAGCAACGGTGCATCATTAGCCAGATTGGTTGCCTTGGTCAAGAGAGATTTGAAACTCTGCTTCGTGTCCCGGGGGCTACTGTACAGGTTTAGCAGGTAAACGCTCCTCTGACATGACCTTTGCCGACCTAAGATTACTTCCACCATAATATATTCAATCTTGCAATCTGCCATGTGAAGATCATGTCTAATATAAGCCACCCTCCTATTAATGAGAGTAGCGAGTCCTCTGCCCTGTTCATTATCCTTAACTTCCGCTTTGACATTCGTTAAGGTCACGTTAGACGTCAGTGTTTCCTGTAACATAATAACTTGAGGCTTTACACCATGCGTTCTAACAAACTGCTGCAGAGACGCCTTCTTGTGATTGAACCCCCTACAATTCCACTGCCAAATACTAAATGAACTATTTATTAGAGCCATCTTGACCACGGAAATTTGGTGAACTAGGTTTGAGCTCAAGTCCACTCGGCGACTTACCCTGCTGGGCTAGCGGCCGAGTGCACTCTCGCTCCATAACAGGGACCACTGTCTCGTTCAGATATATTTCACTTTTGCCTAATCTCTGATCCGTGGTATTTTCCCGCTCTTCTATCCCCTCCGATCTACTAATGATCTGATTTACACTTTCTTGCAATGTCGCCATCATTGCTTTAAGCTCGGAACCGACTTTGCCCTGAATCCGTACGGTCGAGGATAAGGCCCTCTTTTTCGGAGCGGGCGTCTCTTCGTCCGCCATGTCCTGTTCTGCGACCTCCACAGACCTTGGTACCTCAACCGAGTCATCATGTTTCCCAGTCTGTCTTAAGCTATCGTTGTCGTCAACCGAGTCATCATGTTTCCCAGTCTGTCTTAAGCTATCGCCGTTCCTAAGTTCAGCTATCTCTTTGATAAGCCCGTCAATGGCTACTTTTAAACTACGATTCTCTCTCTCCAATTGCGCAATCCTATCCCTATCCTTATTACCATCCACATGCTCCTGGCGCTGCTCGCGCGCTCGGCCGGCGCTGATGCCACCCTTGACCTCGTCAGCCCAGGTGGTCTGGCTCCCAGCTGCGCCGCCGCCGCCACCAGCTGCAGGAAAGCGCACCCGCGCCTCCATAGAAACAGATCGGCTCCTGGTCGTACGAGTCCCAGAAGATGGCCGCTGCCTCGACCTGGAGCGGCTCCTAGAGCGCGAGCGTCCCTTAGAGCGTTGGCGGGCGCTCACCAGCTGCACCATCTTGGCTGCCTCCTGTTCCGCCGTTAGCTCCGCCTTGGCTCTCTCCTGTCGTCAAACACGCACGACGTAGGGAAGCTGGTATCGTTGTCTGCATTGTTTATCCGCGGTCAGGTGTCGTCCGCCACAAAGCTTGCAACAAGGCACACAGTTGTGATCCTCTTCAGGGTACCAAGCCCCGCATCCTCGGCATTTAAAACAATCGGGGGCTGGGCCGACATCCGCCCGATGTCCAAGCTTGCCACACACATAACATACATCCAACTGCTTTCGATACAGGAAGCACAGTACCAGAGTTGGCCCATATCTGACGAAATTGGGCACCTTTAACCCGTCGAAAACAATGATGACTGATCCTGTGTTTTTGATTCGTTTGACCGCCATAGCCAGCGGATTGCGATCGTTAACAATGTTCCGCTCAAGTGTCGCGGGGCCATCCATAATGTCTACATTGCGAATGACCCCCTTACACGTAGTGTGTGGGGCCGTCTCGTACGCACTGACTTCAAAATCCTTGTCTGCCACTCTGATTGACCTGAGTCTCACATATCGTTCAGCATTGCTCCTTTCTGGTGTACTAGCCACCAAGATATTTTGCATAAAGTTCAGGCAAATAACATCTTCCCGAATCTGTTCAATACCGAGACCTGCCGCCTCTACGATTGCCTTGCCCACCGCTGTAGAGCTAACTTTCTCCAAATTCAGTCCACCCCGTGGGCGAATGACTATTTTGATGTGTTCTTGTGGCATCGGTGGCATGCGCTACGCCCTCAAAATGCGATTCTTGATTGCCGAGCCTCCGCGCTGTTCACCTGCGCCCCATCGTTCAGGCATCTCACTTGGCGAACCGCCATCACCCAATCCATGCCTCGTCGTAGTTCTAGATTTTCGGTTGGACACTGTCCGCCATCCCAGGTCTTCAGTAAAGTCCTCGCCGGGAGCACTCCCCCTTGGACGTGCATTGCTGCCATGCCACGCTAGGTCTACCAGACGCTATCTCTCGGCCAGCGTGGCGTGAGCACAAAAGTTCCAATGAAGTCCAAAAAAGGGGTGGCCCGCCTCAAAATCAGGTATCCGCTGAATCTTCTCCTCTTCACGGATCCGATGATATCAAATTTACACCACTAGATGACCAAAAAAGGCTCGGAAGCTTCGAAAAAGACGGACCCATAAAAGCCCACAAGCCTCCTTCGAACGTCGTCGTCTTCTTCCACCCGGCAGATATTAGGTGCCAAAAACTCGTTCACGATTTGTATTCTGTGATGGAACCCATGGCACATGCACCTGTTGGCTCGGGGACCTTTAACGCACCCTTGAATCGCTGTTGTCGCACGTGGAACCCAAAGATGTCCGAAGCACAAGGGCAAGAACAAATATTTTTGTATAAAAAAGATGTTTTCTTGGAATTCTTTTCGAAAAAAAACTGTGAAAAAATTATCTGTGCCAGCCGCGCAAACGCGCTAGTGCCACTGCTCACGCGTTCATCGTTGTCGTCTTTTTTCGCATCTGGCTCCGTTGTGTAAAACACTATCATGATCAGCGATGGCTCGAGCGTCGTCATCTTCCAAAGCTGGCTGCGTTGCCACTCACTGTTCCAGTTTAGAATTTCACTTCTCTTCTGTCGGCTTAATGGGAAGGCTGCTTTTACGGTGGTGTCAGCCATTGCTCAAAGGGGTATGAGCCATACATTGTCTAACGTGACGGACACATTTAATAACAGACGTTATCAGCCAATGTGCGTGCGTACCTATAGTCACGACGACCACAGAACAGGACAGTAAACATGTTAGTACCTTTCTCCAATTTTGTGGGTCACCTCTGTGTGTAGTGCATTAAACAGCTGCGCTGGTCATCCACCTTCAGAAAGTGTGATGGCACTGAATTTTCGGGGTTGTTTTTGCGTAGTACGTTGGTCGCATAGGTTGGCCATAAAGAAGCAAACTTCGTTTCCCGCAACAAAGTACGTGTGATATATTTGGGAAAAGATTTCGAGCGTCTCTCATGAATGAGTGCTTGAATATTCTATCACAAGTGATAGTGACGATCAAAAGACGCCTTAGATACCAGGCAACAACTTATATCTTGCCTTCTGTTATTCAGGATTCCATCAGAGCAAGCTACAAAAATAAAGGAGAATTAAACTGAGAAGTGAGGCACGCTACGACCTCTTGTCTACTGGCATCGAAATCCCGAATGCACTAAATGTGGCCTACGGAGTGTTACAAAATTCCACTATATTATTGTCTCAACTCGGTGAAGTAAATATTAACCGGCTTCTTATAGTTAATCTAAACACGTGAATGATGTTGCCGACAAGGCTTTAAGTGAGTTGTACAGAATAAAAATTCCAACGATTCTTACAAAGACAAGGCTTGATCCCAAACCGGAGTGCAATTTAACAAAATTTATTTTCGAAGCCTATAATTTAATCTACAGAAACCTCTCTAGGAAAGTTGACGTCAATCGGAGCCTTCTTTGACGCGTTTTTAGTTCTTACGTCAACGGCAATTTTTGTTGCCGTGTGTGGATCACGCCGACGCTGACGGATTTTCTCGTAGTGCGGCTTGCTATACTTTCTGATTAAGGCAAATATGTTGCCATGTGTGCGCCGGACATAGGCAGGTTGCGAACGTAGTTCCCGCGCCTACTAGGGCGCCCCTCGCGGCGGCGAGCGCAGAACCGGCAGGATACGACCGGCCCGCTTGCGTTCGGAAAGCCTGTATGTGCACTGCTTCGCGCGTAGCTGTTGCCTTTTCTGAGCAATGCCGAAGTGCAACCCGAGCTGTCGAGTAGTGGGCTGCAACAGCACTCACGGGGAACAAAGTTTTACAGGTTTCCAAGCCGAGCGTATGAAGCAGAACTGCGTGAACACTGGATTGCGCTCGTCCGACGGCATAAGCTGTTTTATGCTCCGGCGTTATGCCAAGTGCGTTATAACGCTGAATTCTTTGCTTTTACAGCAATGATGGCAGCAACGCGACGCCTACAGTAAGTGGCGTAGCTAGGTCGTCTGGCACCCGGGGCCCATAGGTCTTCTGTCACCCCCCGCCCTTCCCCGGGTTTACTGGAGGATGGCGAGCATATCAACAATTTCTGTGTGTCTCCAGGCGTATATGACACCCCCCCCCCCCCACTGGCCCCTTGCACCCCGAGCCCACGACCCCCCCCCCCCTTGCTACGCCACTGCCTGCAGTGCGTACCAGAATATGCATCAAACAAAGTAGTTTGTTCCTACACTGTACCGCAGTAAAGCCGTGGAACTCTTTCCCAATCCTCTCCCATTCAAACAGCGCTAGGGCTTGCTGAGAGATTTGAGGAGGGGTTGCAGCCGGCTGAGCTGGCATACACTCTTCTGCGCGCCCATGGCAGCATATCAACGAAGGTGCAGATGAGATCACCAAAATTTTTGACAACGTCGTTTATTGGAACCTCCTTTGCACGCACTGAAGCATCGCAACTTAAAGGTATCGCACTTCCAGTAACTTGGGCGAAAATATTTTCCCAGCGTAGTCTAACACAACTGGTAAGTTAATCCCCTTTTTTTGTGTTTGGGGAGAGCAACGTTAGAATACCTCTGGTAGGTCGTATACCGAGTCGTTCATACGCCCCACATTCTTGGATGAGATGTTTTGGATTCGTATTTGCCGTCATGTATGTTCAGGGAAACTACCGCGGCGTCCTTGCACTTCCCTGCGATGACAGCACGGCAATCGCAGCTCCCCGCTAGGATTTGTCTGCTCTCGCCGATCTTCAAGAATCAATTTCGCCTACAATTTCATGCGTCCACACCGTAGATAATGAAGTAAATTACGCGAAGCTTCACGCATCTCGCTGGTGCATTATTTTTCGTTTGCGGAATAAACCTAGCAGTCACTTCCGATCAGTGCGAGTTCAACACTTCCCTCACGTGGTAGACGTGCCCCACTTCAAATAGACGACTTCCTTTCTCTAAATTCTTTCACGAAAAAAACTATGAAAATCTTGTAATTCCTGAAACCCGGTTAAAATTAATATCGGCACGCTATTTCGCGCCATCGCTACCGTTTGACAGGAGGCCAAACACGCAGCGCGTGTGGCTTACACCGTGAGTAATCCTACCACATTCGCGCAACTATTCGTCAGATGGCGCTAGGGGTCGGAAAGACGGGGCGCCGCCTAGCACTTGCAACCTGCCCATATTCTTTTAAACATACTGGTTGACTCGTTAATCCAACTTACTGTAGTTAACTCTGATAATGAGCGTAAACTTGACTAGCTGTCGGCATGACTACGATGCTGCTGTGGTCATAGGTGGAGTTGCACTCTCAATGCCATACTGATGTTTGTGCTCTCATGCATGCATTCTTCCTTAAATGTCCCCGTATAATCGCACTGTTCGGGTGACGGCGCGGAGCTGTATGTCGCTTTGGCGAAGTTCTGTGAAGCAACATTGAAAAAAACTGCACAGAAAAATTAATACGTCGGAGTGGACAAGCGCATATTAAAACGTGCGCATGTCTATCCTACACAGTGGCAGTCGCAACCGAACATTTCCTGACAGCAGCATGGTGTTGTTTGCAATATGAATGTTTCCTGTAAGGTAATGAAAAATGGCGATGAATGAAAAAACAACTTACCGGCGGTTACAACCGAACTCATCTCTTTCGCATAGTGTGAGCAGATACTCTGCAAAGGGTGCATACGGAAACCGATATTCTTCCAGCTGAATTTCTGGGCATTTTTTGCGTATGCTGAATATGTGACCCTTTCGATCAAATTTTGAAGCCTGACTTCTTTTCTTGTGCTACTTTCCAACCAGATGCGAGCAGCCTTTCGTGCTCCCTTACCTACAATCATGCAAGTGTATTCCGAAAGCACCCTTGACCCGTCCTCGCTAAATAAACCAGTACGTTAGGGCTGAGACGCATTCTATGCGTGTTTGCTCGATGGCGATCGCCAGAAGCCTCGCGCGAAATTCTCAATTCATCAAAAGAATTTCAGCTTATTCGAACATTATTAGTGTAAGAATTTATGCGGACTTCACCTTCATCTGTACAAAGTCATCATCAGTAATCGGCGTTTGTTAGTTTCTGCGTCGGCGCCATTTTTCCTTCTTGGAATGAAATGTCATCTCTTCCATGATCTTTGAACCGACCGTAGGCTTTCGGGTGAAAAATGTGCAAGTAGAGCACGCCGTCTTCGAGGAGCTTGAATCGTTTGAGCTGTTTCCGTAGCTTGGCATTGGGTGGAGATCAAACACCGCTAAGGCTATTGATAATACCTTGGCAATAAGAATCGGTGTGCTGGCCAGCGGAAAGCACTGAAGGGCGGTTTGATGGAGTCAAGGAGGAAATCGATGTAGTAGACGATGCGTCCTCCATGCGGCCAATTTGACAAGGGGATGTGATGTTCTCCGATGATGGTGGTGATGGGCATCGTGAAAGAGCATCGGCATCTTGGTGCTTCCTTCCGGACTTGTATATGACGTCGAAATCGTGTGCTTGCAATCGGAGTACCCAGCGGCAAGGCGTCCAGACAAGTTTTTGTCAACAACCAACATAGGGCATGGTGGTCGGTCACAGCCGTGAAATGTCGACCGTGCAGGTATGTACGAAATTTCTGAACGGACCATATGACAGCCAAGCACTCTTGTTCGCTTAACGAGTACTTCTTTTCCGCAGAAGTGAGAATGCAGCTGCTATAAGCAATAACTTTTCGCAAAATTCATGGTCGTGCTACAGCAGTACAGCACCAATTCCTTGACCACTACCGTCAGTATGCACTACTATGGGCGCCTTGTCGTCACAATGAAAAAACCAGGTGGGGATGTGAGTGCGCTTGAGTTCTTGGAACGCGGCTGCACACTGATTGGTTCAATTGAAGTAATTGGAACTAGCAAGGAGCTTGTGGAGGGATGAGGCAATGCTGGCGAAGTACCCTATAAAACTTCGAAAGTATGAGGAGAGTCCAAGGAAGCTGCGCAGTTATTTTGCATGAACTGGGCGTGAAAAGTTGAGCACTGTGGAAATTTTGTCCGGATCGGACTGGATGCCGTCTTTGCGAACGAGATGGCCCAGGACTTTAATCTTTGCTCTAGCGAAACGGCACTTCCTCTTGTTTGTTTAGTTGAAGTCCGGCATTAGAAAGACATATGAGCACTTCATCTAAGCGTTTCAGATAGTCAATGAAAGTCGAGGAAAACACGATGATGTTGTCGAGACAACATAGACAAGTTTTCCACTTGAGGCCGCGAACAACACTGTCGATCATTCTTTCAAATTTGGCGGGAGCATTACATAGGCCGAAAGGCATTACGTTAAACTCGTAAATACCGTACGGGGTAAAAAAGGCGGTCTTTTCTTTGTGCGCTTCTAGCATACGAATTTGCCAATATCTCGAGCGAAGATCAAGGCTGGAAAAGTGTTGCGCGCCTTGAAAAGTATCAAAGGACGTCATCGATACGGGGCATCGCATATACATCCTAACGGGTGATCTTGTTTAGCGCGTCGTTGTCAACACAAAATCGTACCGATCCATCCTTCTTCTGGACTAAAACAACGGTTGATGACCAAGAGCTGGCGTAGGGACGTATGACGTTTTTATTTTCAGCGTATGGGTGACGTTTTCCTCGATTCTTGTGGGTTCGGTCGAAGAGTCTCGGTAGGGACGACGGCGTGCAATATTCTGCTGGCCATCGGTGCGGATAACGTGGCAGGAAACGAAGGTCTGTCCGAGTGACGAAGCATTATATCAAAGGAGGCCTGATGTTTCCTGCGCAATTGTTGCAACGCTTCACTCATAACAGCGGTAAGGTTAAACTTATCACGGGAGCAAGGGCAGATGAAGCAGATTTACCCTGTTGAGCAAGAGCTTGTGAAGCGGCAAGAGGGAGCAGGGAAACTGGTTGGGTGTCCACATAACAGGTCACTGCAGAGCCTTGAGGTAGGAGGATTATCTCAGTGGTCGGGTTTAAAGCTATGAATAATGCAGAACTTTCTTTGAACCGAACCAGGCAGGAAGCAAAGACAATCCCATGGTCAAGGCAGCAGTCGTAAGGAGTAATGACCACGTCGCCATTGGTAATGTCCGTAGAAGAGAGAGTTATGATTTGCACGTGGCCGGGAGACAGTACAGAATTGGCAGCAGCGAGAAAACGCAGTCGTGGCTCATCGGAACTCCCACTACAATGAACTATCTCGGTCATTTGAACTACACGATGACGGCAAGAGATTAAAGCGGACACTGACGAGAGGAAGTCCCAACCTAAATGTAGTTCATGGGCGCACGCGAATAAAATGGTGAACTTAATGTAATGAAGGATACCATCAATGAAGACGCGTGCTGTACATTGGGCTGGTGCCCGAATGATTGCTCCATTAGACCTAATCAAGAATGATCCAACATAAGGCGTCTTCACTTTCCGCAGACGAGAGCACAGGTCCGCACGCATAACAGATATAGTAGATCCCGTGTCAATCAGAGCTTACAAACGCACACCCTCCGCAGACACCAATAACATGTTCAAAGGATGTGCCAAAGGATTTGGAGCGCTTCGTGGCGATGCAGTTTTCCCTCCAAAAACTGCACTGTTTAGTTTTCCGGTCATTGGACATGGAGTTGGGAGACAGACCGAAGTGGCGAAACTGAACGTCACAGCCGTGATAGGGAGCGGCGTCTCGAGACACGTGTGTTGTGGGCGGTGTTGGAGAAGTCGGCCGGAGATGGAGATCGGCGAAGGGGAGGATTATCGTCTTAAGAGCGGTAGATGCGAGGAAGTGGCTCACCAAGTTCAAAGGCCGCATGACCGCGACGTTCGTCTTGCTGGCGGCGTCGGCAAAACCCGGAGATATGTCCTCGAAAGCCGCAGTAATAGCAGATAGGCCTCGACCAACGCCAGGCAGAGTAGTAAGGCGGCCTGGGAGATCGGGCGACTAAACGGGCCAGGTGATTGTGAAGAGGCGCAGGCGGTGTGATTGTAGACGGCGCGGTTGGCATTGCAGCGACCTGGGTGTAAGAACCCGGTTGTGAGCAAGGAGAGGCGTTGGCTTGGGCGGCGTTCTGCAGGGAGGCCAATTCCTCCTTAATAATGCCGCGAAGGTCAGGAGAAGCAGGTTGGACGTGAGCGCTGCTGCAAGGGGGTGGGCCATGTGCTTGCAGTTCCTGACTAATTATGGCTCGAATGAGAGACCGGAGCTCAATACTGTTTGCAACGAGGTTGTCGGAAGTGTCCGGTTGCATGCGGATTGATTGCAGGGCGTCGAGGGGCTGACAGGCGGAGACTACGTCCGACACCGTCGAAGGGTTTTGAGCGGCGAGTGCATTGAAGGCCGTAGATCCTATTCCCTTAAGAAGGTGCCGCACGCGGTCCGTTTCTGGCTTGGCAATGTCGATATGGCGCAAAACGCGAGGATGTCCTCAATATACCAGATATACGATTCGCCATGAATCTGGACACGCTCAGATAGCCTCTTTTTCGCAACTTTCGAACGGACCGTGGGTGTACCAAAATCCGCCGTAGCTGCTCCTTTAAAGTCGATATGTTATGATTCAGGAACCATGTCTTGGCTGCTTGAGAGACGTAAAATGGTACCTTCTTTAACTTCGATTTGTCGTTCCAGTTGTATTTGCTGACACGATAGTAGTTGTCAAACCTGCGTTCAACGTCCTCACCAGGCAAGCCAGAGAACATTTCAGGACCACGATACTGGTTGTTGGCAGGGCTGGGAGTGGGGGTGGCTGGAAATTTAACCAGGCTGATGGATGCTGCGGGCTAGCCTTGCCACATGGCGGCCTCTTGGCGTAAGGGGCGTCTCGAACTTACCTCCAGGAGAGATCTTGAAGAGGAGTGAGGTCGAAGGAATCTTGAAGCGCCTCCACCACTTGAAGTGTCATGGTCGAGAGGACGCTTTATTCCAAGAAGGGAAAATGGCGCTGACGGGATAACGAACGCGAGCCGATGATTGATGATGACTTTTTACAGATGAATATGAAGTCCGCATAAATGCTTACGTCATAATATATAGTTTTATACAAATAGGCATACTTTTGTCCAAGTAAAAGATATGTGTTAACGTATCTAAGGACAGACTGTACACTTCGACATGGCAGTACCAATTACAGAGTTGTATCGGCCGCTTTGAGAGTACAAAGGATCAAATTCTTGTAGATCCCTCACTTAAATATTAGGACCTATGGCTGTTAGGCCAGCATATGTTAATTCTGTAAGCTTCCTTATTCAAGGGCCTTTAGTGGAGGATTCTTTGGTCGTCCTGTACCACAAGGCAGCCACAAGGCTACTTCCATACCGGATTTTTAAACATCTTTCATTGAACGAAAGCTTCTCTGAGATTTTTTAAGCCACCCCATTAGCTGAAGATTGACTGCTCGGGATTGCTCGCCCACTAGACACTCGTCTGCGTACTACTGCAATTCAGGCGAATACCCTTGACAGAACAGGAGCACACGTAAAACGCAGAAATGAGCAGAGCAATACCGCAGCAAGGGTGCAACTGCTGGCTGCCCCATTGAAACGATCCGGACACTCAGAGAGCATATGCGATGGGCATGTCAGAGAGCATGTGCATCGTGTGACGAGACTGTGCCTTTGAGTGGTGATAATTACGCCTACTTCGCTTTTCATTCCCTGTCGCTGCCGCACCCAGAACTATAACGACAGCAACACAACAAAAATAAAGTGAAATGGTGCGCTTGTGTCACGTGATTGCCTTCGCGCACAGCTTTTCGCACGCAAGCGGCTCCAACTGCACTCCACTTCTATTGATGTCGCCGAATCGCTCCTCTTCTACAGCGCTCCTGCTCCTGTTATTACACTGGAATGCAGCTGCCCTTGCATTAACACTTTAAGGTCGTTTTTGAGGGCTCTTTTTCGCCCAATAGAATGCGCCAGTGATTTCATCTGGCCGGCTTGCGCACGAGAATAAAACTCCGTTGGCTTGTTTCGGCAGACGGTAGTGCCTCCGACAAAAAAGCTCAAATTACAAGCAATCTTCGTATATGGCTTCCAGCACAGGAATTCAGAGCAGGTGTAGAAGAGCAGCTGTGAATGCTTCACTAAATGTATAGCACTCATGGTGGTGGCGGTAACCCCATTGGTGACGAACTAGTTTGCTGCCACCTATTCCTGTCTACCTGCCCTTCCTCTTTCAATGTGCAGGCCATCAGCCTTGGTATCCTTGCCCGGTACCACCAGGAATGGCCTCACACCTTGACGTATGCTGTGTCCTCGGGCATGTCCGGCCGTTGGTATACGCCATGTGAACAGGGTAGCACATCCAGCCATGGTCCAACAGGCTACACCCTAGGCAACAAATGCGGATTGGCATGCGATAAATGGAATATTAGCGGAGATAATCAGGTCACTTACATTGCCAAGGTGCGTAAGAGCAGTGTTTCTTTTCATGATGGTGAAATTCAGTATGTATGTATGTATGTATGTATGTATGTATGTATGTATGTATGTATGTATGTATGTATGTATGTATGTATGTATGTATGTATGTATGTATGTATGTACGTATGTACGTGTGTGTGTTTGTGTGTGTGTGTGTGTGTGTGCATGACGCAGTAGTTCTGCGGAAATCCGCAAGGTGGAGAGAAGTAATATTTAAAGGGAAAGTCAGACATCCAGCCGCTCGTAGCAATCGCTACAAAGGTTAGCTCAGACGGTAGAGTGCCTGCTCCGGAAAGGCGGTGGGTTCGAGTCCCGGACCAGCAGGATGAATTTTTCTTCAACTCTGAGGCTTTCCTTTCGGACAACCCGTATGGGTTTCCTTTGTAGCAATTGCTACGACCGGGTGGATGTCTGATTTTTCCTTTATTAATAAATGTATGCATGTAGTCATGTATGTAGGTATGCACATGCATATATACAGGGTGATTAGACTAACATGGGCCAAGTATGAAAGAAAGCAGATGCTACACGTGTCGAATTGCCGCGGTATTGCCCTGAGCCATATGAAGATTGTCGTATATTTATCAGTCCGCCAAGCTGGGTAATAAAATACATTTCTTAACTTTTTTTTTACAAATTGAAGGTCGTAAAGGTCTACGCGCCTACATCCAGTCATGATGACCAGGATGTCGAAAGCTTCTATGAAGACGTAGAATCGGCGATGGGTATAGTCAGAGCAAAATACATTATACTGATGGGCGACTTCAATGCCAGGGTAGGCGGCAAAAAGCAGGCTGGAGACAAGTCAGTTGGGGATATGGCATATGTTATAGGCATAGCAGGGGAGAGTTATAAGTAGAATTTGCAGAACGGGATAAATTGCGGATAAGGAACACCTTCTTTCGCAAGCGGGATAATCGAAAGTGGACGATGAGGAGCCCGAATTCCGAGACTAGAAATGAAATAAACTTAACACTCTGCGCTAAGCCTGGCTTCTTACAATATGTGGACGTGTTTGCCAAGGTGCCCTGCAGTGACCATCGGATGGTAAGATCTCGAATTAGCCGAGGCTTGTAGAAGGAACGGAAGAAACTGGAACATCAGAAGTCGATCAATTAGTTAGCGCTAAGAAGGAAAATGGAGGAAATCCAGATCAAGCTACAGAACAGCTATTCGTCTTTAATTCAGGAAGAGGACGTCAGTGTTGAAGCAGTGACGGACAATCTTATGGGCATCGTTAAAGAGTGTGCAAGAGAAGTCGGTGTTAACTCCGTTGGACAGGATACCAGTACGCTATCGCAGGAGACGAAAGATGCGATTAATGTATAAAAGCCAATCTATAAAAAACTCTAACTTTACAGCTACCGTAGCACTGGCCGAAATTTCGAAGTATATCAGCAAGCGTAAGAAAGCGGACATAAGGAAGTATAATATGGATGGAATTACGCATGCTCTCAGGAACGGAGGAAGCCTAAAAGCAGTGAAGAATAAACTAGGAATAGGCAAAAATCAGATGCATGCATTAATAGACAAAGCCGGTAATGTCATTGCTAATGTGGATACAATAGTTGAAGTGGTTGAGGGGTTCTTTAAAGATTTATACAGTACCAGTGGCAACCGCGACAAAAATAGAAGAGGGGATGGTCTGGAGGAATTTGACATTCTACAAGTAACGCCGAAAAAAGTGAATGAAAGCCTTTGGAGTTATGCAAAGGGGGAAGGCAGCTGGGGAAGATCAGGTAAGAGCAGATTTGTTGAAATATGGTGGGCAGATTGTTCTGGAAAAACTGTTCACCCTGTATACGCAATGCCTCATGACCTCGAGCGTACCGGATTCTTCAAAGAACGCCAACATAATCTTAATCCATGACAAAGGACACGCCATACACTTGAAAAATTATAGACCGATCAGCCTATTGTCAGTTGCCTACAAGGTATTTACTAATGTAATCGCAAATAGAATCATGAAAACCTTAGACTTCTGTCATGCGAAGGACCAGGCTGGATTCCGTAAAGAATACTCAGCAATAGACCCTATTCACACTATCAATCACGTGATAGAGAAATGTGCGGAATATAACCAACCCTAATATATAGCTTTCATTGATTACGATAAAGCATTTGATTCAGTCGAAATGTCAGCAGTCATTGAGGCACTACGAAATCAGGGTGTAGACGAGCCATATGTAAAAATGCTGAACGATATCTATAGCGGCTTCACAGCCACCGTACTCCTCCATAGAGAAAGTAACAGAATGCTAAAAAAGAAGGGCGTCAGGCATGGAGATACGATCTCTCCAATGCTATTCACATCGTGTTTACAGGATGTACTCAGAGACCTGGATTGGGAGGAATTGGGAATAAGAGTTAATGGAGAATACCTTAGTGACTTGCGATTCACCGATGATATCGCCTTGCTTAGTTAATCAGGGGACCAATTGCAATGCATGCTCAGGACCTGGACAGGCAAAGCAGAAGGGTGGGTGTAAAAATTATTCTGCAGAAAACTAAAGCATTGTTTCACAGTTTTGGAAGACAACAGCAGTTTACGTTAGGCAGTGACGTACTGAAAGTGGTAAGGGAATACATATACTTAGGACAGGTAGTGACCGTGAATCCGGACCATGAGACTGAAATCATCATAAGAATAAGAATAGGCAGGTGTGCGTTTGGCGGGCATTCTCAGATCATGAAAAACAGCTTGCCATTATTCCTCAAAAGGAACTTGTATGACATGAGTACTGTACAGCTGTACCAGTACTCATCTACGGGGCAGAATCCTGGAAGCTAAGGAAAGGGCTCTACCTGAATTGAGGACGACGCAGCGAGCTATGGAAAGAAGAATGGTGCGACAACGTTAAGGGGTAAGAAGAGAGCAGATCGGGTTAGGGGACAAGCGCGGGTTAATGACATCTTAGTTGAAATCGAGAAACCGAAATGGGTATGGGCAGAGCCCGTAATGAGGAGGGAAGATAATCGATGGTCAATAAAGGTTACGGACTGGATTCCAAGTGAAGGGAAGCGTAGCAGGCGGCAGCAGAAAGTTGTATGGACGGATGAGATAAAGAATTTTGCAGGGACAACATGGCCGCAATTAGTGCATGACTGGGGTAATTGGTGAAGTATGGCAGATACCTTTGCCCTGCAGTGCCCGAACCCGGCTGCTGCTGCTGATGATGATGATGATGACGATTTTTTGAAATAACTCTCGCTAAATATCTGCAATAAAAATGTTGTAGCACTTGTTCAGAAACATCTGGTTATTTCATCTGTACTAAGATGACTACCCTGTTGAATTCTTTTCCATCCTTTCTTTAACATGCGCGTAATAAAAAAAGAGCACCACGTGACTGCCGGCGGACGCGCCACGCATTTAGCGTCCCCAAATGTAAGTTGAACGAAATAGGAAAGGCTGCTTCGCACAACACAGAATTCTATTGAACAGGCTGTCGGTGACTGCGATGTACGTCAAGGAACAAAAGGGGAATATCGTTCTAAGCAAGAAAACCAAGCAAAAAGACAAAATAAAGAGATATTTCTGAACAAGCGTTACAACTTTCATATTGAAGATCTTTCGCTAGAGTCAGTATTTAAAAAGTTAATTAAGCAACCTTCGTTGGATACCCAGCTTCGCGCACTGAAAAGGTACTTTGCCTTGCTCCATATGGCTCACGACAATACTTCGCCAATCCGACAGGCGTAGCACCTACTTTCGTTTTTGGTACTCTGCCCGAACTGGATGAAACACCCTGTATATATATCATCATCATCATCATCATCAGCCTGGTTACGCCCACTGCAGGGCAAAGGCCTCTCCCATACTTCTCCAACAACCCCGGTCATGTACTAATTGTGGCCATGCCATCCATGCAAACTTCTTAATCTCATCCACCCACCTAACTTTCTGCCGGCCCCTGCTGCGCTTCCCTTCCCTTGGGATCCAGTCCGTAACCCTTAATGACCATCGGTTATCCTTCCTCCTCATTACATGTCCTGCCCATGCCCATTTCTTTTTCTTGATTTCAACTAAGATGTCATTAACTCGCGTTTGTTCCCTCACCCAATCTGCTCTTTTCTTCTCCCTTAACGTTACACCTATCATTCTTGTTTCCATAGCTCGTTGCGTCGTCCTCAATTTGAGTAGAACCCTTTTCGTAAGCCGCCAGGTTTCTGCCCCGTAGGTGAGCACTGGTAAGACGCAGCTATTATACACTTTCCTCTTGAGGGATAATGGCAACCTGCTGTTCATGATCTGAGAATGCCTGCCAAACGCACCCTAGCCCATTCTTATTCTTCTGATTATTTCTGTCTCATGATCCGGTTCTGCCGTCACTACCTGCCCTAAGTAGATGTATTCCCTTACAACTTCCAGTGCCTCGCTGTCTATTGTAAATTGCTGTTCTCGTCGGAGACTGTTAAACATTACTTTTGTTTTCTGCAGATTAATTTTTAAACCCACTCTTCTGCTTTGCCTCTCCAGGTCAGTGAGCATGCATTGCAATTGGTCCCCTGAGTTACTAAGCAAGGCAATATCATCAGCGAATCGCAAGTTACTAAGGTATTCTCCATCAACTTTTATCCCTAATTCTTCCCAATCCAGGTCTCTGAATACCTCCTGCAAACACGCTGTGAATAGCATTGGAGAGATCGTATCTCCCTGTCTGACGCCTTTCTTTATTGGGATTTTGTTGCTTTCTTTATGGAGGACTACGGTGGCTGTGGAGCCACTATAGATATCTTTCAGTATTTTTACATACGGCTCGTCTACACCCTGATTCCGTAATGCCTCCATGACTGCTGAGGTTTCGACAGAATCAAACGCTTTCTCGTAATCAATGAACGCTATATATAAGGGTTGGTTATATTCCGCACATTTCTCTATCACCTGATTGATATTGTGAATATGATCTATTGTTGAGTAGCCTTTACGGAATCCTGCCTGGTCCTTTGCTTGACAGAAGTCTAAGGTGTTCCTGATTCTACTTGCGATTACCTTAGTAAATAGTTTGTAGGCAACGGACAGTAAGCTGATCGGTCTATAATTTTTCAGGTCTTTGGCGTCCCCTTTCTTATGGATTAGGATTATGTTAGCGTTATGAATGCGGCGTCATGAATACCAACACGCGTACATTCACCAAATACCATTATAACACGCAGAATCTCCTATGGTGTTCATATATTTGATGTGGAAGCATTCAGAACTAAACAGCTGCTGTTTCGTTTAATCACCCGAATCACCATGAAAGAATTGTGAAACTGCGAAGTGTGGTCGCAACACCAAAATATTAACACCGACTAGCATGAGCTGACGAAAAAGAGGCGAGTAGTATCAAAGTTCACTGATAAATAACTCTCACAGGGTGTGTACGCAGGATGAAATGACGAGCGAGATTTAGCAAATGAAGCAAAGTATATGCATCTGTTATGTGCACTGTGTCTTTTGTGGTTCTCCTTGTTCAGTTTCCTGTTTACATTCAAACTGGATGATGGTGCATTTGTATGATGCCGCTGCTTCGTGGAAGATGAGCACTGACCGATGCATGCTTTAGTTCGCGACGTAACTTGACAGTGTCCCGTTTGCTATACCACGTACGCAAGACGTGGTCAATGATGCTGCCTCATCTCAATGTGAATCATTATCAACCGTACTCCGGCTGCGGTGCGTATGGCGCGTCAGCGTGTGCCCTGGCTTGATGGTGATCTGCTAGGTGTGGATATATCTGTGTGCGCTACTTTCTTGCCACTTATTTTGCTTTGATGTGTAAGGCAGCACGAAAATCAATTCGCTCGCTTCTGCGGGCCCTATACTGAAAGCGATCGTCTTAGGTGTCTGCTGAGTTCCGTCGTTGGATAGGCATAAAAATACTTACGCTTTAAAAAAACAGAGACAATTAGGATACACCGCAATTTGAAATTGCAGTGGATCTCTACATCTGTTTTCATTTCGGGTGTCAATAGTTTGTATAGTTATATAGGCAGATGGCTTATAAATGGAATTGAAGGTTGTGAGTAACGGGGCTAACGTGGCCTAGCTGTCTCATGCGGCACATTGCAAATGAAGTGGTGGAGCGACTTCCTTGCTTATTCTGGTATCGCGAGAGGCAGAGCGTGGGCGATCAGTAGGCGCGATTCACCGTAGCCGCTGCAAACAGATCTTCGCTCATGCAGCGCTTTGCTTCCATATATGGTGTCAGTGGGCGCGCTCGCCACATGCCTTATCGATTACATCATCGGTCAACCGATGACTGTGTGCTGCTCGGGCGCTATCTCGTTGCGGTTGTCAGTTCAGAACCCGTGTTGCGCGGCTCTACGCTTTCTCCTCACGCTTGCGCCATATCTTGCTGCTCCGCTTTACGCCCCATAGTTCCGTTGCACGCTCCTCCTCTGCTTTAGTCCTCGCGCTCTCTTCGCTATCACCGCCTTTTTCACCGCCCGCTGTTGGCCGTGTCTGCTGTTCCATTCTTCGCGGTGCTAATTGGCTTCGTTATGAGGGACACATATGCAGGGCGCAGGAATGGGCACCGAATAAATGCGTTCTAAAAGCACAAGTAGCCTATGAATACAAACACGCCTAAATTCCATGGGGTCATGAATGTGGCGTCACGAATACCAGCACCCGCACATTCAGTGGCGTCTACGACAGGCGCGTGAGATATCTAACGGGGAAAGCTGCACCTCGTGGAATGCACTCGACAGGGCCACAGGTAAGCATAAAATGTGTGTGCCTCCAACGTGAAATTAAGAAACACCTGCTCCGAAGAACTATTTATTGCGCGCACACACACACACAGGCATATATATATATATATATATATATATATATATATATATATATATATATATATATATATATATATATATATATATATATATATATATTTATATATGCGTGCGTGTGTGTGTGTGTGTTGTGTGTGTTTGTATGTGCACACATTTAATGATTTACTGTCAAATTTGAGCCGTGGAGACGAGAACGTTCAAGCCAGGCGGAAGGCCATCATTGTGTGCTATGTAGCTTGACGGGCACCAGCCACCCGCTGCCGAATACATACTCCGTAAGAACTCTTTGGGGAAGGTGCGTGGGTACATGGTTACATTTTGGGGTGGTGCGTCATTACATGCGGACACCACGTTTTTTCCCGTGACCATGCCCGAAGACAGCGCACATTCTACGTAGTCCACACCACCTCCGTAAGTGGTCATCCTTTCACACACCCGGGCTCCGCGCACTTTATGGCAGCCGGACACCAGTGACGTGGTATATTGGCATGCATTATACGAACGAATCAGCAAACCCAACAGGTGCGATGAGACGATGGTGCTCGCGAACTTAATTTTCTGTCTTATTTTTTACAGCACGCATATGATTTAATATTCGAGAAGGAGAAATGACAATTTGGAACATTTGCAGCTAAAACCTTTGTGAGTCGATTTATCGATCAGTTGGACCGGAGGTGGTAGCGAGACAAGAACTCACGCCTACAACTAAGTCGGCCACGGAATCCTACGTCACCTATTATTAGGACCTGTTAGTCCTGTGCCGCAAAGTTTACAAAGACATGCTGGAGGCCGGGAAAGCTGGAAATGTATCAAAAAGCGTAGCGGCTCATGTCTTCAGCTTGCTCCTGTGTAAGAGGTGCTCCTTAGTTGAGTCCTTCGTCACCTAATGTCGGTGATTCAAACAGGCTTAAAGCGTACGGATTACTCAGCGCTTTGACAGGGTCCCCAATACCGCTACAGCTTCCCCACGCGATGACCTCATATGCCCCATCCGCTCTTATCTTTTGGTACTTGACAGAGATTGTCCTTCGAACACTAGAGGCCATGGCTCCTTCCGTTTACCAGTCCTCTGTGCACGACAATATTGCAACCTATACGACAATAATGCAACTTAGATGGTGCATGAAGGGGTTGCCCATATGGACGTTATACCTCCACGTACGGCCAGTCAGATTCTTCATACCACGTGTCCCACCAGTCAAATGCCCCATGCCCCAGCGGCGGCGGCTGCTGCCGCCGCCGCCACCACCGCCGCCACCACCGCTGCTGCTTCGGTTACCCATTTTCCGTCATGCTACAGCGTAGGCCGCAAGCGATGGCGTTCCCAAACAAGCTTTCATATTGACCACCATCAGTACTCTGAACCTCGTCGTTCGTCACCCCGTTCAGAGCCAGTGTACACTGGTAATCCCTCAAGACAGTGGCCAAGCCATTCGCCGTCACCTCAGACTCGTCAGTAGCGTTCGCCATAACGGTACGGCTGTTCGTCATCAGCTTATTTCGCGCACCTCTCGAGAAACTAGTCGTACATCTTCCGGAGGTGAAGCTGCAGTGAATACTTGGACCGAAAAGCCTTTTCCGCCAGTTAATTAGAGACGCAGCTTGCTTGGTGCTCTTGTTGATGGGCTGGCCCTTACCACTGTTAGCAACACTGGGGCTCATACTTCTGTAGTGACTTCTGTGTACCTCTGCCAACTAAAATAATCTTGACGCCGGCCGTACCCTCTAGAGTCCTCATAGCTGACGGAAGCCGAACAGCCGCTCTTGGTATATCTACTTCCCAAATCACTGTTGCCGACCATGACGCTTCAGTAATCTTCGCTATTCTGGAAGACTGGCCTCACGAATTTAATTATTTGCATATATTATTGACCGCTAAATCAACGCTAATGGACTCTTACAATCGTGTTATACAGCTTCAACTGTAGTAGTACTCTGATGTCACATCTGCCCCTGACCTTCGCCTATATTTTACACAGTATGTTCGGTTTTCTCCATTATCTGTCACCTATGTACCTGTGTCGGCGTTCCCGTAACTTGCTGATGGCGACTATGTAGTAGCTATGGTTACTGATGTCATCCTCGCCCGCAGCCTCGCTCTTCTCCTCAGTATTTAGAGTTGGCAGCAAGACAACATTCGTTCCTGTCCTCAACCATTCCACTTCAACCCAAGTTGTTCCTCAAAATATCCCAGTCGCTGAGCTTTCGCCCTTAGTGGACTGCACAATTTTTCTTTTTGCCCCTTACGCTAAGCCAGACGCCCTGCGTTCCATGACCACGCTGATTACGGAAATTGTTTACAAAAAATATCCGTACCTGTGACCTTCCGAAATTGCCGAACTCTCGTTGTTTTAGCGTCCTATCTCGATATGTTGGATTTCGAGGATCGTCCTCTTAGGCGAGCCCATGTGGTAACTCACTGCATTGACACTGGCGACGTCAGCAATCTTGACTTACCCCCTTACCGCTTGTCTCATTCTGAACGGAAGATCATAATGTACGAGATAGAAGGGATTCTTGCCAGAGCAGTAATAGTCCTCCTCCAGCGCTTTCCAACCACATGTCGTGCCAGTTAAAAAGAATGTCAATAGTGGGCGATTTAGCATCGAATAGTGCCATCTCAATAGGAGCACTAAGAAGGACGTATATAATCTTCCCCGAATTGATGATGCGCTCTACTGTCTACAAGGTGCCAAGCACTTCTTAATGCTCGACTACTGGTCTGGATGCTGGATAATTTTTGTCGATGACCGCCACTGCGCGAAGACCACATTTAGCGCACCTGATGACGTCTACCAATTTATGGACATGCTTTTCATGTTTTGCAATGCTCCTACAACTTTCGAGTGGATGATCCACAGGCTTCTACGTTGTTTTAAATGATCGACCTCGTTTTACTGTCTCCGGTACGCGTTCTTCTCAAGAGGTGCACGGTTTTATTGGGCCTGGTCGTATTTCCAGCGCCTTGTCGTTAACTGAGCAGGCATTTCCAAACCACTCACTTACCTCCTCAAAAGTAAAGTGACCATTTGGGGGGGGGGGGGGTCGGAGGTGGAACACGCAAATTCCTTGACAACGCACGTATACCAACTCACATCACAACCAGTGTTGGCGTATTTTGATCTAGACGCAAGAACAGCGCTTCGCACTGACGCAACCCGCCATGATATTGCTGCTACCCTTGCTTCAATACAGAATGGCGTAGCCGTGCCATAGCGTACGCCACCGCGTTCTGTCTCCATCGGTACATAGTATTTCGATTACTGAGTGGAAGCACCTAGCTCTCCTTTGGGTTATCGCGAAAGTGCACCCCTAAAGAAACAAATTGTTTGCGGTCGCTATGAAAATATGCCTCGCGGCGCACGGTCATTCGAGCACTGCAGACCACTTGCGCGTCTGATATCACTCAGTTTTTGCTCTATGATGTCATCCTGCAGCACAGTGCACCTCGTCAGCTTCTCACAGACTGTGCTCGCGTGGTTGAAGGCATTCCCCGCTCGTGTGCTGCTTATCACAAGTTTGCAACTTCGTACACTTGCCAGAATAATGACTTAGCGAACGCCTGAAGCGTACACTGGCCGATATACACTGCGTGTATGCTTGCGGCAATCACAGATATTGGGACACTGCTCTAGCATTTGTAACCGTCACCTACAATTCAACATCTCCTCAAACGGCCGGCTACTCGCTCTTTTATTTTCTGTTTGGGCATCACGCCTTTTTCCCTTCGGCACGTTATTTACGTGTGATTCAGTGTCAACCACTTCATATGCTCGTGACACCCTCACCTGTGGGGCCATCGCACGGCTGCTATCGGCTCCCTTCATCGGAGGCCGAACCAAAGTTCCTTTATCATAGTCGACACAAAGATGTCTCCTTCCTACCGGGCTCTCTCGTCCCGCTCTGGCTCACTTCTCATTGTGTTTGCCTTTGCAAGAAGTTCTTGTCTCGCTATGTTGAGCCCTATCTACACCTGCACCAGACAGCACCGGTCATCTATGAAATGTCTCCGCTGACATCCAAGTCATGCCGCTAAGCGACATTGTCCATGTTTCCCGCCTACAATTTTAAAACTGTGACGTGCATTGTGTGGCATAGCAAGCACCACGACGGTGCTTAATCTTCTGCCAGGCTATACATGTCATGGTTCTGCAATGAAGGTAACAACGATTAGGGCCTGACTGAAAGCTCGACTAAGGCGAAGCATATGGTTCTGTTCTTTCAGGTTGACAAGGACCATTCAGCTACTACTGCTGACTAAACACTCGTATATATATATATATATGACTATTGTACCTCCGTGCTGTTTGTATTGCCTAGGCAGACTGAAACTATTTCTTACGGTGTTTTTGGATTATTCACCCTTATGTGGCAGTGAGCTATTTCCCTTGAAGAATTACAGACAGACAGACAAATTCCTTTATTAACAAAGTCTTGAGAAGCTTTGCCCTAAGGCAGAGCTGCGGGTCGCTCCCACGTGGGGACTGGTAGGCCGAGGCTAACCGCCGCATTGGCTCTCTGAACAGCCCAAGTTTGCTGTGAATGTGCTGAGCTCTCTAAGGCAGAGCTTCATTTTCCTTGATGTGAGTGGGTCCCTGTAACGAGGGGCATCGCCAGAGCATGTGTGCGCGATAGCTAACAGCCCCAGACTCGGGTCAAGTAGAGCTAAAAGCCCCTGAAAATATCGTATGAAAAAGGGCCAGGTTTGGATAGGACGTAGTCTAAGGCACGCGTAAAGTGGATGGCAGTCGCCTGGTCAATTTGAAGTCTTGGTATTTTCAACGTTCACCAATGCATGCTACACAGACGTTTTTGCATATCACAACTATCGAGATATGGTCGCCGCATCCAGGATTCAATTTGGCGCCCTTGGGATTAATAGCACAAAACCACAACGAATGCGCCACAACGGCTGCCAATTAGAACAAGACGCAGCAGTATTTGTCTCTACAACGTGCGTTTCCCAGTAATTCAGTGAATATACTTGACTCTTCTTTATCATCTTGTCATACGCATTTGGCCATAAATCTCTACTACGAAAAAGATGCACAAACACGCAACATTATTTTCTTACAACTGGACTTGTGGCTTTGTGGAATATATGTATTCCCAGCAAGACTAATGAGTCTTCAGCTATTCCTATCCGGTTACCACGCGAAGAAGCAGAACGCTCAAAAAAGAGATTATAAGGAGCACAAAGCTGATGCTCGGTCATTGCCATTATGAGTTAAAAACATACTTTCAGGCCTGCATCTGCAGCTCCGATGAAGGCCCTGTGCCACACCACAACGGCAACGAAATATGCATGGTCTAGCAGTAAGATGTTCAATGTGAGGTGTCAATTATGACTACTGTTTGCGCGATTTTGCCGTCTAAAATGTGGATGAGTGGGGGAGAGGCTGCATCCTGGATTGTCAATCTGTTTGTGCGGAGTTCAAGTCCTCATAGCCTAATGAGAATTATTTTTGTGTGTACCATTATCGCCGTTCATTTGGCGATTCGAACTTTGGCGGACACCAGCGCACATCAAAGCATCCATGGGAGGAAATCCATAACAGCTATCTTTGTGATACTTGCTCTGAGCTTCAGATAGATAGTACTTCACGTGAAGCTCCGTGTACGAAGACGACGAAGTATGTCACAGCTTGGCGGCGATTTCTGAAAGTATAAAAGATGGGTGGACTATTATTCAACCAAGCCCGTGCGTCACCACCTTTACTGTAACATAAGCTTTACCTGCCTTCGAACCTTGCTACTTTAAAGAAAGTCGCATACCCCGTTACAATTTAAAAAACTAGAAACTGTTAGGCAAGTCCCTATCAGCTCTTTCATTACGCACTTACCTCCCTAAGTGCAGCTACGGTTACACTGTACGCTCCGAATAGCGTGGTTATGGTTACGTCATAGTACAGAAAAAAGTAGAAGTCATAAGGAAGGCTTGTGTTTAGTTTCTTTCCTGGTGTACTCTCTGGGAACCTTTTTAGTATCTGGTACCATTTCACGGCGTTGAAAAGGATAAATGGAACTGGTTTGTGTAGGTATTGCTTTATGCGCGCTACAATATGTTGTTATAATTTAGGGAATGTCCGCCACTGTTTCAGACTGGCTACATCAGTTCAGAGCTTGGCCTAAGGTCCCGTGTTCTCTCGTGGCCGCCGCAATCATATTTCTATGTTATCACCTCTGAGAACGCACTTGTACTACGATTTATTTGCATGCTAAAGAGCCTCATGAGCACAACTCGTTCAAGAGTCCCTATTAATTATTATTTATGAATGATATCCTATTTTTTTCAGGTAAAACCCCCAGCTATAAATTACACTTCAAAACAAGATAGACGGCAGTGCAACGTCTAGTTGAAGTCGATGAAGAAATCGTCTTTTCGGGTGAATTTATGGAACCAGATTGGGATTTGCGAACCACATGTGGAACTGTGATATCAATGCCAGAGCCACATTTGCTCGATGCCAACTCGATGTTAAACCACCTGAATTTTGTAATATGTAATGATCATCATCATTCTAATGACTGCGAATATAATAATCATCATAAACGTCCCATACCAAGCGGTTCAAGTAGCGCGTACCCATTACCAAAGGAGCACACTCTTTTGTGTATACCAAGTAGCAGGACCCCGTTGCTCCTATGTTTGGTCTGCGCTATCCTCGGAACCCTGTGCGCTATCTTCCAAGGCTAGGAACAGGTTAGGAACTCTAATACGGTATACTGAACATGCGTGGTAACTCGCAAAGGAAGTCATTTTCTTCAAAGTTTTGTATGACGCTTTCGCCTGGTACATGCTTCCAACTTTTGGTAAGAGTAAAGCTGCTCAGCTGTGAATTCGGTTTTTATTCTTTCCAAATATGCTCAGCGGAGGTTATACGAGGGCTGGTTCCCCTGAGGCAACTATGTGTTTTATTCAGCATCATTGGTGATATTTTGTATTTTTTTCTCAGCTTGCATGAACAATTATGAATATGAATGAATATAGCTTGTAACGCGTTTGGAACACCCGGGCAACAGGTGGTACAAGCTTGATCCAACGGGACGTATCTAGAACCTAAGCACATCATTGCACCTTAGTGTAATATAACAATGATTTTGAGAAACTGGTATGACTTTCTTGGTACATCGGGAGACCTGGGCTCAGAAATCTCACAAATTATGTGTCCTTCCAACAGGCCTGCAAGCAGCCTGCGTTCAACAACTCCTTCTATGTAGACACCGTGTACCATGCGCTCGTTGCGTACAATGTCGAACAAGGACTAATGTTCACCTATGACGGCCCACAGAACCTTCGTACAAAGGTGAGTGCAGCTGCTCATGGCAGATCAGCAGACAAAGTAACACTGAGTTCAACTCACAGCATCATTTCTCTTCGCGCGAATGCGTCGAAATTATGAATACCCTGGCAACCACGTGCTACTAGAATCGGATATTGCTCATCCCTGTGCGCGCATATTCTATAAGGACGTGCAACAAAATTTTCCAATATATAATGGGAAAAACATAGATTGAGAATGGATGAGCTAAATTGATACGTTCGCATGGGCGAAGTTGTTACACAGATGAGAAAATTATTTCCTGTATAAATGCGCACGTTTCTACACCTTTTACCCATTATAGCACAAGACATAAAAAAAACTATTTCATTGCCAATATATCAAGAAGAAACGGCTGTTTCAAGCGTGTACTAGAAATATATACAGTCGTTTTAAGGTGCTAAACATTACTCCTATATCTGGTAACGTGTGGTAGATTTGCCTATTCCAAGATTTATCTTTAAAACACATACATCGACATTTGCCATTTTCGTTTGGTTCCTTACGCCATCGACTTTCCTTCACCTTCTGAATTTGCTTTGGTTTTCCCTGATGTTGCGTTCCAGCTGCAATGCGCCAGCTGCTATATTAAGGCATTACGTCCTATACTAATATAAATATATGTTATTTTTCTTTACTTTTTATTATTGAGGATTTAATAATTTATTTGCTTCTGAAATCAATTTGCGCTTTGTATGCAACGCCAAACGTCAACAATTTTCGGTAGCCGATACGACGGAGACGCATTGCTTATCCTGCCGTTTTGAATGGTTGGGTATTACGAACACATTGCACGTAAACATATTGTACGTACATAAATCAATATGAGCTTTTGCGAGTGCGTATGTATGAACAATCAGTAAAGCTGATTCTGTATATTTGTAACCATATCCGGTAATTATTTACAATGTTTCCTGTGTGACAACGGGTCTTAACTGTATGTCAGGGGTCTTAAATAGATCCTACTAAAGTTAATTTTCCCACAGGAAGGACACACTGGGTAGAGAATTTCCTGTACTCTGCGATGTAGTCTCATTTTGATTAGAAGCACCATGAGTCCCTGATGTGTGGGTAAAATACGGTGGAATATGCGTGCTTCGGTCGTCCTCTTTCACACTGAATTTACAAGGTAAACGGCTGTTGTTCGGCTGCGTGAATTTTTTAGTCATTTGCATTCACCGCGGAATAACAAATGGAACTCGTCATGCTGTTTAACTTAGTGGGTCTAGCATAGACGCAGGGCATCTTTATTGACTGGTAAACAGAAATTTCCTAAATAAAAAAAGGAAAAAAATTGTAGTTTTTGATGCGTGCATGTAAACATACCAATAGTTAGTTGCAGTGTACCAAATGAGACTAGGAACTTGCTAAGGGTGTAGAATAAGAAAAATAGGCAATGTTCTGTACAAGTCAGTATTGGAATTGTCGAGTCTCGAGGCCACTTGACGCATAAATATTTTGATAACACTAGCTATACCTCAATGTGCACGCCCTCAGCCGTATTTTTCTATGTCTGAGGTGCAACGTAGCGCCAAGCGTGAGTTGCCTGATAGCACCGAAACTTCTCAACCTCGCGAATTCATTGCTCACAAGGCAGCAAAACGACTGATTCGCCTGACCTACAAAAATGAGGGAAGCTGATACTCAAGCACTGCAAGTTTCTACAAAACGTCATGATGCTCTTTCTGCGAAATTCGGCAAGTGCTTTGTCGACCAAGGTTGGCGCACCTGTCGATTAGTTCAAATATAAAGGCTGCATCATCAAAACCAGCAGGCAAGGAAACAGCATCATTCAAATCGTTACCTTCTTACCGCCTGCCACACTAAAGAAAATCACGCTATTTTCACTTCGCTGCTCTTTGCTCAAGTACTCGCAATCACCCACTACGGGGAGCTGGAAAAGAATCCATTGGTTGCCGGGCCGTTTTTGTGAGGGAAGGCTGCGGTCGTAAAAAAAACTGACTTACTATACCGGTTATGCCAAAGCAGATGTGCAGCGAAGCTGTTGAAAACCACCACTAAATCTCCTGAGGGAGTATGCGAGGTGAGAGGAATATGCAATGCTTTGTCAATGCTAAAGCATTATATGCCCCATTACGCAAAAATACAGAGTCGTAGTCTTCGGCCCCACCGAGCGATGGTGCACAAAATCTCAGTGGCCCTCCACTCTGTGAAGAAGGATGACCAGCGAAGCTGTGTATGTGGGCCCCTTAATGGCGAAGTGCACATCCGACGCGGGTAGGCCTGGCATTGCACTATCTTCGGAATCGGCCTACGCAGGAGAGTGCATAAAGCCGGCTTCACGGCCGCCACGGGTCAGCCCGGTATTGCGCTATCTTCGGTATCGGCCCATGTATGGGGAGTTTTTTTCTTACAACACAAAAATTTCCTTGGACGGTAGAGGTATACAGCTTCACCGTAAAATTGCCGACGGCGCAAAGAGTAAACACACGTCAAAACTGCTCGCATTGACTTCAAATTTCCCAGACGGGTTCCTGTATACGAACTAAGCTAATGGCTTTGAAAATAAGATTTCTTGCATTTCGGTATCGATGAGGAATCGCACGAATTGTCCGAGCTGCGAGGCGAGCATGCTTCTCCCATGCCACAGCGGCTGCACGGTCCTTAGTGTCGCGAGTGTGTAAAATGATAACACTGCTTCGGGCACGTCACTTGCTCCGCGGCTATCATTGGCGCTGTCTCTACTGCCATGAGCTTTGAAACGTCTACCTATCCGGAAGCCGCGAAACGCTGACAGAGACAGTGACTAAACAGAAATAACTTTATTGCACGTGAAAAAGCTCAATCGAAAACGTCTTGCCTAAGCCACTGTAGAGCTGTAGCATTCCCAGCCTTAACCAGTCTTTGTATCCCTGGCGAATTTTGTTGCCTAATTCCTCCTCCGGTGTCTTATTCAATCACAAGAAAATGTAGACGTGCGGACTTTCCACGTGCTATATTTCCGATGCAATGCGATAAATCGGCAGCGTGCCGCAGCTGCTCCCATTTCAGTGTCGTCTGCTCGGTTCACTAGTTCACGAGCTAGTGCGTTCGCTGGTTCATTTTCTCAGACCCCCGAGTGTACAGAGTACCATGTGATGCCATGTGATGCGCAGAATATTTCGCCTAGTTGCTTGAAAGATATGCGGGGTAGACGTTCGTTTATAAACATCCGACAGACCACTTGCGAGTCTCTAACGAATGCCATCGAGTTTCTGCTCATGTCTGCTTTTCTAATTGCTAGAGCTATTGCAGTTGATTTAGCTGTGCTCGTACAAAGGGTGCGCACTGAGGCCGAGATTTGGATGTCTGAGTGTGTCTCCACACACTCAGACACTCAGTTGACTGCCGTTAGAACGCGACGATAGTCGGACTTTCCTAATGCTGAGCATTAGGTCGCGGGATCAAATCCAGGCCTCGGTGGCCACATTTCGATGGCGGGAAAATATGAAAACACCCGTGTACTTAGATTTAGGTGCACCGGAAAGAACCCCAGGGGGTCGAATTTTTCGTGTAATCCACTATGGCATGCCTCATAATCAGGGAGTGGTTTTGGAACGTAAAACCCCATAATTTTTAAAAGGACTTTGCGGCGTCCATGTAAATAACGTCTCGGTGCCTAGTGTTGACTCCGCGCAGCTCAACCCTAGGCCCAGGGCTTCAGGGAACAAGGCGGAGAACGCCGATCATGTGAACGTGAGCTGGACGGGGACGGCCAAATCCGGTGCTCCCATGTGATCAAATTCCGAATGGCAGAGAGCCTCGGCAGAAAATCGCATGCGCGGCGAAGGTGGAGCAGACATTAAGCACTCCTCATATGTGGGCCGATCCCGGAGATTGTGCAATACCGGACAAACACGCGGGGGAGGTGAAGCCGGCACCAAGCACTCTATATATTAGCGCCAATTCCTAAGATCGTGCCATGCTGGGCCGACCCACGGTAGAGGTGCAATTCGCCATCAAGGAACCCATTTACACAGATTCGCTCATCATCTTCGTTAGCAGATTGCAGGAGCACTGAGTGTTTTTTTTTTGCATGCCCATCATTGCTTTGCTGAGCGATCATTTATTTCCCATGGGATCATGGTGTTGAGAACACATTTTACTATTTTACTACACACACAAAACAGGAAATAATATGTAATGAAATAAACTTTCACAGCGCTGTAAGCGTATTGAAATGGCTTTCTAAATCTTAACACAATGTTCAAGGAATATAGATGGTCTACTGCAGCCCTACACGAAGTGACAATGAAGCTATAAACTAGCAGCGTCTTGTCTTACCAGGAGGTGTTCCCCGTATTCAGTCGCGTGTGGAGTGCGGTGGAAAATTGTGTCTTGCGTGCATTCCCACAGAAAAATGAAAGCCCGTGCAAATCACTTCTGATTCAACCGACAGTGAAAACGTTAGGCGCGGAGTAGCACACGACGAGAACACGCCAAAAATTGCTCGGCCATGCATTCGGCTTGTTTCTGCTGTATAGCTTGATTTAGGCAAACTGATTAGGCGTTAAGGCTTGGTTCTTGTTATGTCGTAGTTCTGTAAATTTATTGCAGCAAGATTTTGCGGCTCGGCAATGGCAGGAGAGAGTGAAGGCTAAGAAGGGGAGGGATAAATGGCGAGATATCTCAATAAACGTCTGCGTGCATATCACATTGTCCTCCTCAGGAACACCGGCGACGAATGACAACAAATGACTGTGGACCTTACCTGGTATAGTAGAAGAGTGGGTTGAAGTCTGTTATGCAGAAAACGAAGGTAATAATCAATAGCCTGGCAAAGAAACATCAATTTGGGATGAATAATCATCCTCTGCAGTTTGTGTAGGAGTACGTTTGTATTGCTAAGTTACTTATAGCTGACTCCCACAAGGAGAACTAAAATTACAAAAGACAAAAAAAGGGTTGGAGTGCGTACGACATGCATTTCTAAACCCTGACCAGGAGCTTACCACTGTCGTTTTAAAACAAAACTATCTAAGCATTGCATTCTTTTTGCGCTAACTTATGGGGTAAGAACTTGGCTAACAAAGAACCTCGAGAACAAGTTGAAGGCAGCAGAAAAAGTGATGGAAAGAAAAAATTTAGGTGTTACATTAGGAGACAGTAAGAGAGGGCTGCAGATCACAAGAACGCATGGCGATAGCCGATATTCTAGTTGGCCTCACGAGGAAGAAATTGATCTGGGTAGGTCATCTATTGGGTACGTCAGACAGCAGACTACGGGTTGGCCAGATGATGAGAGACTATTAGAGTTACAGAATGGATGTCTAAGGAAGGCAAGCGCAGTGAAGGACAAAAAGAAATTGTGTGGGGTGTATAAATTAGGAAATTCGGTGGCTCAAGTTGGAACCAGCTAGCTTAACATAGGGATATCAGGGGACGGTTTAGTGACTCAGTGGACAAAATTAGGCCAAAGATGGTGATGATGATTAGGGTCATGATCATGATGATGATTAAAGGCAGCAGCTCAGAATTTTTATCCAAAAGATTGCTGTCGCAGGTCGGCGTGAAACGCAACTTAGGACTGCAGTGCAGTGGCAAGGGATGACATGAAACATGCGCCAGCTTCCGTGGCCTGAGTTGGCAATTGTAACATGTGTAGTACAGATAGTTTAGGTGCATTAGGAGTATTTTGTTTCGTTCACTGTGAATGCGACATGGAGTTGCGTTCAGTGTAACAGGTTCCCAAAACTTTACAGTATTGACATTTATTTGATCTCATTGTTCGAAGGGAAAACGTCCAAGCGCCTACCTACCCGGGGTGACCGCAGCTTCTCATTTGGACTGAAGTTCAAATTTGAAGTCTTACGCCACTTTCATCAATTCCGTTGCGTTGTCAATCACTATGTGGTGCGACAACTGAGGAGCCAGTTGCTGTGTCGTTGGCCCCAGCTCATTGTGGCGGAGTGGTAACTCTGGAGAGGGAATGTTTCCGGAATTATACCACATTTTTAAAAGCCATGAGTTAAATTCGAATGGAATGGGCACGAAGTGACCGAGCTTTGATTTTCAAGGCGAAGGCAAAGAATCGATAAAATGGCCAATGAGACTCTACTGGACTTGGTTTATTACATTTCTCATATATTTATTCAATGCAGCTGTTTGTGTATCGGCTTATTGATGACTTCAACTGCCATCATACTTTAAACAAATGGATTTTTAGACGTTCTACATTTCTACTTGCTGGCCCAGCCACGGCGGCCACATTTCAATGGGGTCGAAATGCGAAAACGCTCGTGTACTTAGATTTAGGAGCAGGTTAAAGATCCCCAGGTGGTCGACATTTCCGCAGTCCTCCACTACGGTGTGCCTCATAATCAGAAAATAGTTCTGGCACGTAAATCCCATCCCTTAAATTGTAATTTCTATTCGCGAGGAAACTTTTCATTTCCAGACAAACTTAGATTCACTCAAGTAGATTTGACTTAGACAAAATTAGATTTCACTCCTTAAATTTTTCTTCAAGGAGTTCAGTTTTTCACTTCAGTCAGTTCATTTACTGTTCATTTAGGAAGCTAGGTTACGAACAAGCACTAAAATTAGCAGGAGTATGCGCGACCTATGACTAAACAATGCAGTCTGAAAATTACGTTGCTGGCGATAGCACTCTGAGTGTTCCTACGGTCATTTGGAAAGGATGTCATCTTTGTTCGCAGAGTTTCAAGTATCCAGAAGACGCGATAAAAGGCGGTAAATGAGCTGTGGTGAAAAATGATCCGCGGTAATATGCCAGTAATGGTTGAAGGCAAAGTGGCTTCAACCATTAAACTTATTTACATTGCATAACCCTCCCTCTCCCCATCTGTTGTTGTCGGTGTATTCACCAGATTCACTGGACATGAACTTTCGCAGGGGCTGGATAGCGGGGACTATTTTTTCTCTTAAAATTGCGCCCACCCATTACAGGCGATATGGTGTAAGAATATTTTCTACTTTTATTTACTCGAATGCTTATTAATCGATGAGGTTACAGGCAAGGAAGTACCAAAGAAGTCAAAGGCCATGACGCCTGCTTGCCCTTATCCCAAAAATAGCACGTAATATTTTTTCTTACATTGTTCAGGCTCTAAATATATGTGGCTGTATCACTGAACACGAAAGCGAGTGGAAGCGAGTTTGAGTGGAATGCGCCAACTGAGTCACTGCAGGAGCTGGAATTGTCCTAGTTTCAGATTTCGAGGACCTAAACGGAGTCGAAGTGCTGATATTTTCACTATGCGGATTGTGATTTCCGCTATCCGAAAAAGTTTTTAGAAAAATGTGCGACCCTGTAGCGGCATTAGCCAACAATGTGTTTTTTTTTCTATTTAGAGTGCTTCGTCATAGTTATAAATCTTACCAGCTGTGGTACTACATGGCGCCAGGCCGCTGAGCTGGAGGACGGGCGTCCGATACCAGCCGCGACGGCCGTTCTCAATACAGTCGTAACGCAGAAACGTGCGTATAGGTAGTTTCAAGGAAATGTGAAATAACCGCAGGTGGTGGGAATTTTTCAGGAGTTCCAAGTAAGGCATGTCGCAAAATGAGATCGTGTTTTTGTACGTAAATCACCAAAATTTGGTTATTTCAATATTACCCTGACTCCATTTTCCGAAAGACCCCTGTATACACGGTGCTATCTGTCATATTTTCAAGACTTCTTCACGAAAGTGTTAGAATGTTTTAAATATTAAACCAGATTTGTGCGACCATAGAGAATAGCAACGGAATATTCAGCTAAGATGCTTCTTTTAAGAAGTTGTGGTAGCAGTTTCGGTCTCGCAATCAAAACACACACTTGAAAGCATTGTACGCATGCAACTGTTCGAGTTCTTTGGGGACAATCGGCGAAATTTTGCCCCATTTGTAGGAAGCCTGCATAAAGCTCCTGAGTGTTTGCCTAAGTATTCGTTCCCAAGTATCCAAGTATTCCCCCCTATCGACTTTGTATTACATTACCAATTAGATAGACATCAATGGGACCAAGCATGAAAAGCTGTGCCAATTACCTTGGACCACGAGGCGCACGTCCTTACGTCTTACAAGACGAAGAACGAAAATAAAGACGATAAAATGGGATGGTTCAATAAATATTCATAGCACTTCTGAATAAACAAGGAGCATAAGAATTCCTGCACATAGTACGATAACCATGCCGCGCAATTTTACGAAGTTTAAGTTTTCTTTAAGGCACAGCTCTCTCGGGCCATTGGGGAGCATTTCATAATATGGCAGCGGACGCTTTTGAGATTTCTCTGAAGGCATTTTTTAGAAAAGTTCTGTTTGATCTACATACTTTTCAGTTAGCACAGACTGTTGCTATAACAATCCCCCTATATTCACTGAAATTTTCGTAGTGCGATTTGCTGTTATGCCAGGGCAGATTGCGAATTACGGGCCCATCCGTAAGGAACACTTATAACACTCTGGAGTACTTCAACACGTAATTTATTTCAACGGCCATATAAACGTACCCTTTTTAAACTTTGCATACACATTACCCCTTACGGGCCACTCAAGGTCGTTAAATATAAATTATAATGCTCTTATTACCCAAGGCAATGCAAGAAAACAAATTTACGATTCTGTAATGAGTTTCAAAGTGTCTGTTCAAGCCAGAAACATCAGCTTTTGGCATGTAGTACTCTTAACATTTCCCATATTTTCACAGTGTGAAGCTGAAGTCTTGGACAGTTTTATGACCTTGCCAAACATCGCGGATAACGACTTGCTACACTTTGAAATGCTCGAACTGCAGCTTTCTTCAAAGGCTAGCAATATTCTGCATAGATCAAATATTTACCGTCGTTCACCAAAGTATGCTTCCTACTTCATTAACATATAAACCACGGAGCTCGCGTAGACCACCGAGAAGGCTGCGCAATCGTACATATACCGTGTGCCTAGTAACGTGTGAAAATTGGGTCGGGACACGTATTCAGTAAATAATCTTAATGCATGTGATCAACCTACACACTTCAAACTCACGACACAGGCCCCCCATATATCGACATCTGTTTCATAAAATTACGAAATAACTGCTTTTTTATCTTCTGAGGCAAGCAGAAAAACAATTCAAGCGTGTTGTGTTATGGCTATAAACAAGTGGAACACGAGACAGCAATTTTCGTTAAACCACAAAATGACACGCGCATACTTATAAGTTTGCCTGTATACAACTTCTGTCTTTGGTCACTACTTCTCAAAATGCCAACTTCGTGAGCCCTGAAGTTTATTCAGAAAACCCTGCAAACAGGCATATTAGGTGTTAGAGTACTTGAAGTCGCAATAACAGCACATACCGCGAATTCTTATCGGGAGCCCTCGCATGCGATGCGTGCAGCACTGAATGAGCCCACGAAGAAGACATGCAAGCATGCTTGCTGGTTAATGCCGGGCACCGGTAGTTCCACAGACTTGGCCTTGCGTTCAAGGCGCCAGCGCTTTTCGTTGCCTTTCAGTTAAAAGTGTTTGTTAATGAAGGTCGCATAATGTGGTTGCACAACGCGATAAATAAATTGGAGAAAGATGAAAAAATCCAAAGGCGCGAGTTGACTTCGAACTGATATTTGCACACAGAAAAGAAGAAAGAAAAAGAAAAAAGTAACATCACGTATCTGTCCGTACATACGCGGAGGATAAGGCTCCGGAGTTTACGACACGATCATTTTTGTCAAGTTGGCTTTACGCTTGAAAAAAGCCAGGGCTCGTTGGCTAGCGCACGTGTTGCCATTTTTCACGTAACTGTGTCTAGCAACACATAGATTATAGAATGGTCGAGAGACTGAGGAGTTATATCATAAAGCTCCTGTTTTAGATATATGGCCGTGACATGGTATCCTTAAAGGGCGCCTCACCAAGCCCCATACCAAATTTTAGTTATGGGCTTAGAGGTGTTACATGTCCTCTAGGGAGCATTTTGTCATTAAAAATTTTTCAAATCGGCTCATCAAGAGCCAAGATAGAAATATTTCAGTGTGGCGAAACCATGATTTCAGCAGGTGGGCTCCACTGCCAAGCAACACGCTCTTTCCACTCACCCCGTATGGCCTCCACAAGCGAAATTCCTTCCCTGCGTTCCGCCATACCGCACCTCGAAGGTTACGTGACGCATACGTCACAAGACCCGCTTTCATTTTTTTATCAGTTGTTTTTTTCGGCACTACGCACTTCCCCTGACGGCATCGCGCGAGTTGTCTCATTCACGCAGCGCACGATATTGCGCACTGTGCGCAAGTATCCACGACTAGCGGCATAATCCTGTGCTACGCGAATATTGAGGCAGACCAAGCGGATCGCAAAGCACGATCACGTGCGGTAACATGGTAGAAAATGGCATGCTTTCGGTATCTGTGCACGTTACCGCACGATCGTGGGAACAAGCATACGAAGCGGAAGTACACCTATCTTGCTTCAGTGCAAAGTAAACCAAAACGAAAAAAATATGCAGACATTCCGTCTGTGTGTTTTATCATTTGTCACTTCAATTCGTCAAATAAAGCAACATGATGGAGATAACAGATGTTGTCTTTAATAAATCTCGAAGTCAAGTGTCCCAACCAGCGACCTCACACTGTGGACACCAGTACGTAGGCGGAGCTATACAACTAGGTCATCCTCCGGCTTGGAACACGGCAGCCACGAGTTGAAGGAAAAAGGACGCTTGGTTATAAACTTCGGATCTTTCCGCGGTCCGTAGCGATGTAATACTTTAAAGACACGATTTTTATTGCGCAATGTGTGCTCTGTGCATCATACTTGGCTACCACGGAAGCAGACGAGCTGATAGCAGTGCAACCTTCTTTCCCCTAACCACTTCTGAGCATGCGGCACCCTTTCACACGAAGTTATAGAAGCAAACATAATAAACAGACAGACAGTTGTTTTGATGCCCAACAACTGTGTGTGTCGTCTTGCTCAGACGCGCACGATACGTGCTGTCAGAAGGTCCCGCATCCGCACGGCAGGAACCAAGCCATGGACTCCTTTAAACTACCCTGCGCTTGTCAGCTGAAAATCACTAGACCTGGTTAAGGACCCTTTAGGCCACGCGCTTTTTTTGCAAACCTTCGAAAACATTCATGGCCATGGCCGCTGTCTTCTCATATGTATTAGTAGATATATTTGTACAAAGGTTATGTGACGGTAACTAAGTAATTCGGGTAAACTTGCACGCTAACCGGTTAAATCTGGCTCAGCTTTCGGAAACGCGAAAATAATTTGTTACATAAAGCCTGAACATTTATTGCGTAGCCTCAGAGACATCTCTAAAGCGCACGGATCTGTTACTATATTGGTAAAATATATCTAATGGATTGTTTGGTGTATTATGTTTTTGTTTATATTTAGCCACTCTGCATGGATCTATAGGGTCTGGAGTAATCCAGTGCAATGAGAATCTTCTCATTTGTACATTTTCTACATAAGACATAAAGATATAATATTGGCTTCAGTATATCTCCAAATCACACCGATGTGTAAAGGGGAAGATTATTTATATTTTGGGTTGGATAAATTTCCCCATTCGTTTGATATACTTCACTCTCCTTCATAAACACCCGGTATGCTCCACATACGGTGGCCACATTTTTAGCCAACCATTCGGAATGTGCGCGCATGACGATGACCCAACAGATAAAAAAAACTAAGTGTTCATTGATACGTGTCGTACCTTTATGCTCATATACCTGCTTCCATCAAAATGATCGTATCGCGGTTACCTGTTGGGCGTATACTTTTCCGCCTTAAGCGCCGCATCGCATACATTCCAACATGTGCACTGTATCTGCGTAATCTGATTTTAAACACTATTCCGAAATACATTTATAAACCCCACCCAACTCAGTGCAGCAAACATTTGCCTCAAGGCGGGAAATCTTTTTTCTTGCGCATACGAACGTTTCATTGTTTACTTCTCAGAAGTTTTGTTAACCTGGACGTCCGACTTTCATTTGGACGGTTGCGATCTCGACGAGAATGAAAGTTTGGACGATACCAGCCATGGCGAAGCAGCAACTGCACCCACCCTTGAGACTGCGTTCCCAGTTGCCGCGTTGGCCATGCGTGTCACGTGCTGGAGGTCCGCGCCACTTGCCACCTTGACGATTAGGAACAAGTTCGCTATGTAGCGAAACGCGGTACAGACGAAGGTGCTAGTTATGGTGACGCCTGATCACGCAACAATCTCGGGTTGAAAAAGAAAGTCTACAGCTTATGACGTGTGTAGTGAGAACTTAATGTGCTTTCGCCATATAGAGAATGAAACTGAAGCGTTTCGACGCAGGTCGCCCCCATGATACGGCTGTCAATGTTTCGTCATTCGGCATTACTGCAAATGTATTCTGTGCTAGAAAATGGACTCTTATTGCGCATTTTTGTTTGACGTAACCGCACATTTTCTCAAGCATTGTTATGTTATGGCATGTTATGTGGCTATGTTATGGCACATTATGTTATGGCGCATGATATGGCTCTGTCATTGCCGATAGCATAAAAAAGGTAGATATGGGGTAGTTTGAAGATGTTAACGGCTTCTAACGTTTATTATATAGGACGCTTTCCATAAAATATCGTGTTAATTGACTAGTTTCTTCTTAAGGAGCATACACTTCTCATGCTTTGAAATAAAGCATCTTATTCTGAAATGTTTGCAGCTATTTATAACCACGTTCTTCTTCTACGCACTCGAATCGGCACCGCCAGCGATCATTCATCAAATGTTTTCTCGGGGATGTTTAATGCAGCTGTGCATCTCCAAGAAGAATGCGACGAACTTGAAGTATAACTTGGCCGCTGTGGGCATCGAGCTGGAGGACGCCAAAGGTGTCTGCGGTTACGGGCCATTCCCACGGCTCCACATGCTCAAGAAGCTGGCAGTCTTCTTCGCTTTTAATTATACGTCTGCTGACAAGGAGACAGAGTGCCTGGCGGTCAACTAAGGGGATACGCATTTACTATGTGCTTTCGGCTCAAGCTCACAGGACATTTTTTTTTCTGCCGATGAGAACAAAGAAACATTACTGTTTTCAAGATTATGCAGTGTGCCACTGAGCGTTCTCATTGAGTGTACAATTTTGTTTTCGTGGTAGCTAACAGCTACCTCGTGCATGGAAGGTACTGTGTTGGGGGCGCTGTAACGTAAACCTATTCCAAACTTTGTTTTTCCAATTCTGCAATCAACCCTCCACCAAAAACGCTTTTGAACCACCCTCACCTTTCCTTTGTGTCACGCGACGCCCTCAAAACCACGATAACTCCCCATCTTATATGACACGAACACACTGATTACGCATGACTGGACAGAACCAAAGAAAAATGATTGCTTATGATTCAACACCTTTTTGCCATTAGCGCTCGGCTATGGGTCAAAAGGCTTCCGGCGACACCCGTGTCGCCTGCCTGTCACGCGACGTTACAAGACCGCGAGTATTCACCAGGTCAATGAGACGTGTACCCGGTAAAGATGCATTAATATGCCGAACAATTCTGAGTTTTCTTCTGAACAGGCACTTCCTGCCCCATTCCGAAAGGAATAAAAGATGGCTGCCGCCGATGTTGCAGGCACTGGCTACTCGAACCAGCCAACAATATAGTTTTTTGGGTGGCCATGTAACGTTCTTGAACACTTTTGGCATGTTTACAATCTCGTTCTGCGAATTATTCTTTGCTGAGGATCTGTTTTAGCGGCATTATTAACCTTACGCTGCATGTCGCCTCAATTTTAGACCAGCCACCGCAAGATAAGTAATGGAAAGCGGACAAATCACAGACACCGGCACCACCCTCCTCATCCGGTCATCAATTTTCAGTGCACTGGCTCAGCCCCATAGAATCCATTTGAAATTGAGCGTGCTCCTAGCCTGTTGTCAGCCAATTAGATAAGACAAGCCACTCAGTGTAGGCAATGTTATTCTTTTTTAAAGCAAACAAAAGTGAGCTCCTCAAAACGAGGAGAGTGTGTTATTGGTCAACTCAAACAGCCCTGCGGGTCACCGCCCGATGCTTGCATGTGCGGTTACGCAAATATGACGTGAGGAGATTCGAATAAAACATATTGGAATAGTTTTACGTTACAGGGCCCGCGATGTTCATGCCGATAGAAACGAAACGGTTTTTCTAATTGGCAGACCCGTCTACCGGCAATGTTTCCGGACAAGTTCCGATAGCACATCACCACAACAAAACCGGAATCGTACCCTGACAACATGGCCGCTACTGCGAGAAATACCATCTCCCTTCCTCCGCATCTTTCTTTCCAAGTGTTCAAACAGAGGAATGCCTCTAATCACCTTTTTCCTTCCTCCATGTCTAATAGTCTTTCACAATATCTTCCACAATTTGTGTGCACTTGCCTGCACAGCGTTTACAATAACATTTAAAGGGACACTAAAGGTTACTATTAAGTCAACGTGGACTGTTGAAATACCATCACAGAAACCTCGAAACGCTTGTTTCGTGGCAAGGAGAGACTTATTTTAAGAGAAAATGCGTTCTGAAGCGTCCGCGTACCTCTAGCGCAGTTCAAATCACCCGCCCTCCGATCGAGGAGAACTGACGTCTTGGTCTCATAGTGACGTTGCGCCATCGTTGAGTAGAACGGCGTCCGCAGACGGCGCTACGGCTTTTCTGCGCAAAACGCAAACGTGCGGCCAGAAACAGAGCCAAGACAGAGCCGACAGCAGAGCGAAAGCGGGAGTATGGTGGCTAGCGGAAGGAGAAACTAATTACGTCCCACGGCACACGGAAAGTCCGTTTTCGTTAAACTATAGGCTGCGGCGAGCTCGCAGCGTGGTCGGCGTGGTCTGTGAGAAGTGACGAGCCTTTTCGCACTCGTAACAGGGCATAAAAAAGTGCGAATCGACGCAAAACTCGGCCCAGAAACGTGCTTCGCCACAGCCGACCCAGATTTCGTTTCCCGCACCGTCACCAGGCGCCGCTACTATACCTCAAGCTCCAGCGCAAGACGCCCATAAGCTGGTACTTCATTCTATGACGCAAACTTCGACGCTCGTCGCAATGGACCCTGACACCGACAGACTGGCTCGCGATGGTGGGCTCAACTTCAGCGATTTGAGCACCGACGAGCGCGACCTGCTGCTGAGGGCTCGCACTGCCGGCGTCGTTGCTTACTACGACGGCGGCCTCGACACCGGCTCTCCGGAGCGGGAAAGCAACGAGGGCTTCCCACGACATCACATGGACGTGGCATTCTCGCTGCTTGTTCCAAATGAAAGTTTCGCGAGCCAGCAGAACCCTCACAGCAGGACGCGATAACGAAAGTACTGAAACTCTAAAGCGTGCGCGGCGCAGAGTCGTGCGCGCAGAGTCGAGCGAAAACGAAACCTTTCGACCACCCATACTACTGAAGGGTAACGTCAAAATCTTATTTTTTGTTAGAATCGAGTAGACGTAGACAAGTAGCATTTTCTTCCGTCTTATAATCGAATGAAATGATATTTTTAATACAAGCAGTTGAGTATTAGTAACATAAATTACGGGGGGACCTTTCGTCATCGGTTTAGTACCGGAATGTCGCTGGGGGGTCTCAAATAGTGTCATGCATTTACCTCAATTTCTCGGTTACTAAAGCTCTGTTCGCGATTATATTGACGCCTTAGACGTTCTAGAACATTGCTCTACCACTTTAACTTGACTTTCTGGTAACCTTTAGTGTCCCTTTAACAGTGGGAACACGGGCGCTATCGTCTACAGGTGCTACAAGGACAGCAGTTCAGCCGGCACGGGTCTGGTGAGAGACTTTTAGCTCGGGCACAGCTGCGATGACGGCTATTCAATTACATGTAAAAGGCAGAAATGCTTTTCTGAGATAAACCCTGATCTGAACAAAATTTCTCGCATTTCAGAGAAAAAGGTAGGCTCAAGAAAGCGTTACAGGTTGAAGCTTGATTTATGGCCTAAAGTATGTGTTAAAAATTGTCACGATTTGCAACTTACGAAAAGAATGAAAGCCTGGAGTTTTCAAATCTAACTAAGTAGGAAAAATAGATCTCGCATAATTGTTGACGGCATCCGTTACACTGTAAAAAAAAATAGCCTTGGTTTACAGAAAATTTGCTGGTAATTTGTGACCGAACACTCTTCCGTAATTAAAGAACGGTCATTTCCGTGGAACGGACAGCTGTAAAATAGTAATCGTAATAAAAGATACGGGTGCTTTCGTATTCAGGAAACGGAAGAGTCTGTATGCTAAATGAGTAATATACGGACAAACCGTTAAAATACAGATACTTTCTGTATTTAGAAAACGGATGACTCTGTGTGCTAAATCTGTACTAAACGGGCCAACCGTTAAACTACAGATACTTCCCGTTCTCAAAAAACAGGCAAGCCTGTATGGTAAATCTGTAGTAAACGGGGTAACCGTTAAAATACAGGTACTTTCCGTATTGAAAAAACAGGCGACTCTGTGTGCTAAATCTGTACTAAACGGACCCACCGTTAAAATACAGATACTTCCCGTTCTCAAAAGACAGGCAAGCCTGTATGGTAAATCTGTATTAAACGGGGTAACCGTTAAAATGAACGTACTTTCCATATTGAAAAAAAAAAGAAACAGGCGACTCTGTGTGGTAAATCTGTACTAAACGAACCGACCGTAAGAATACAGCTGCTTCTTATACCTGGAAAAGAAACATTCTGTAAATTGAATCCTTACTATTTTATGTTTTACAGAGCATATGCGATTTCGTAGAATGTGCGTAAGCTATAACGCAAGTTTTGTGAAGGTGTCTCATCACAGCAGCAGCAGGTCTCCACTGAGGAAAATTGTCATGCCAGCAAACTGATGTATGTTTACAGTCTACAAAAATGACTGCACTCTGTGAAACATTAAATTGTAAGGGTTCAATTTACAGAACAGCTGAAAAGGTCATACATTGCTCATTTTGTGATATGAATAAAACACACAAAGTGAAAAAAATCAGTCGACAAGTTCCTTAGTAAGCAGAAGCAACTTTATTCTCGTCAAGTGTTTGTCCTACACCCTTTCTAGGTGGAAGTACACTTGACCTTGCACACCCGGCCAGACTAAGCTCGCTGCCGTAAGAGAAATAAGTAGGATTGTTGGTGAACTTTCATCCGAAGGGAAGTGCCACAAAAGGATAATCACAGAACACAACGTGGTAACTTATGTGGTGGAGAAGCACGACCATGGATCAGCATTGTTGAGTCAAGGGATGTTGCTGTAGCCAACATTTTGACAACAGTACTTGTCTTCAGGGCAGCAATGACTTTACTTGGCAGCATCTTTATGTATGCAAGCTCACTCACAACCTCACTGGGGAGGAGGAAAAGCTGGTGCATATAATATAAAAACAATCATTGCAAAAACTGGGGGAAAGGACTATGTCAAGATGTCTTCAATTATGAGCAGGGCAAATGAAGACAAAGGCATGAATACACATATCAAAAGTCAATGGAAAAAAATAGAAACAGAGACTGAACCAAATATTAAATAAATTAATACATCAAAATTAAACTGTGTGTAATATTAATATAACAGTGAACAGCCTGTGAAAAATTAAATTCAGACAACCAACTATGAGTGCTTGTCTAACCAGACGTAAAATTGTGAAAGGTCTATTGCTGCTTATATTCATTTGACTATCATCATACCTTGGCGGCGAAGAAGCAAATTGACAAAGGCAAGGTGACGACACATAAGAATACATGACAAATCGTGACACTTGTGTCTTCGCCTTGTCCTTGTCAGTGCACTGCTTCACCACCAAGGTATGATGATTAATCACCAACTAGCCGAACTTTCCACATTATTGAACTTCAATTGACTGTTGATCATTTTAAACGTCCATCTTACTGTGAACCTTTGTCTCACTTCAACATAAAAATTAGGCATTTTTCTAACAAGTCTAAGCTCAGATGCTATGTTATTTTACTAGGAGCAAGAATTATAGAAAGTTCTGAGTGGGGCATTTAGCAGTATCATCTACAGCTGTAAGCTTAAGATTTAACAGTCTGAATGCACCTTAGTTCCTGAACAACCGCTTCTTTTTTTTCTTGCAACATAAATGCCTTCCATTATATACAGTAATGAACAAAAAATATTTTTATTTGGGTCTCGTGAGCGAATTGTTCCGATTGTTGGTGCTGTGTTATGCCATACCGCTAGCCTACGGCAACAATCTCTTGGAAGATACGCACCACCACCTCATGTTAGTCACGCCACACAGCCACCCAACACTTCACATAACCTGCATATTCCCAGAATGTATCACAAGGAAACCAAATATGTCAACCAGTATGTGAAAATATCTGCATGCTGGTGAGCTTTCTAATGATAAATGGAGGTTAGAGGAGCAAAAAAAAGAAAGGCTTCGCATGCCACTACAGGTTTAATTTAAAACAAGATCAAAGGATACGATAAAGGAAAAAAAGAATACACATGTATCCAACTGCAGACAAACATGGAAAGCAGAATCACTGAGCAGTATGAAATCAACAAAGTGGAAAGTGGAGCGTCATTATGACACAAAGTGTTGCCCGTCCCTAAAGTGAAGCGATGGATAACATGTTATCTGCTGATGGTGTCATAAAGCTCCACTGTTCACTTTTGCATTTCATGGCGCTCACTGCTTCCCCTTTCAGAGTTGGTGGGTGAGTGGATGAATATTTTTTCGTTTGTCTCATCCTTTGAGCTTTTGTTTAAGGGATAATCTTTTTTAAGCTTTACTTATTTTTTAAAGATCACCTGTGTCTGATAGCATATTTCTTGTCTTTGAGCTGTATTATTTGCAGAGGCAAACATTACTAGCACAAGAAATTGTAACAGATAACTAATTAACAAAAATTGCTAATTAAGTTCCTAATTACTTTCCAGTAGGTATTGCAATTTATAAATTGTAGCCCGTGGGATTGCAAGACATATCCACTTGTAATGAATTGCTTGGATTACACTAGTTTTGAGATATTACCCATAGTATGGGATGAAATACATGGGCATTCCAGTTACTTTTGTGCCTCAATGCATGAGTGTCTTGTTAAAAAAGGTAAGTGGAACAACAGTGCATACTTACAGCGAGTGGTATGGTGCATATTTCATAATTGGTATCATTCTGCAAATTCATTCCAAGTGGATACACCTTGCAAACTCACCAGCTACAATTTGTATGTGCTATAGGTGCCGTAAGGTAATTCAACAAGAAATTAACCAGTTTAATTCTTTATAATTAGTTCAATATGTGTTCCGATTTCTTGAGCTTGTACTGTCCACCTCTGAATAATTCAGCTCAATGACTAGAATTATGTTATCTGCAGGAGGCGATTTTTAAAAGTTCTGTTAAACTTATATATGATCACCCATTAAATTTTAAATTATGGGGTTTTAGGTGCCAAAACCTGTTTTTGATTATGAGGCACGCCGTAGTGGAGGACTCCAGAAATTTCGACCACCTGGCATTCTTTAACGTGCACCTAAATCTAAGTACACGGGTGTTGGTGCATTTCGCCCCCATCAAAATGTGGCCGCCGTGGCCGGGATTTGATCCCGCGACCTTGTGCTCAGCAGCCTAACACCCACCCATTACATTAAACTTGTGATAGCTTGCCAAGCCTCTCGCTAGGATAACCTTATCACCCATAGAAATGTCTCCCAACAGCAAGCACATACTTTCCCATAATGGTAATATACAGTTTTTTTGCGATACACTTTCGGAACATGCAAGTTGTGTGCAGGAATGGTGGGCTATGCAGGGTGAACAATGTAAGAATGCAATGCATGTTCAAGGGACTATTGCCTTAGGCTAGTGGTATAGCATAATGTAGCACGAACATTTCTGAAAACAACCGAGATGTTTGGGCTTTCTTGAATCAGTTTTAACCCGCCATGGTTGCTTAGTAGCAATGGTGTTGGGCTGCTAAGCACGAGGTCGCGGGATCAAATCTCGGCCATGGTGGCTGCATTCCAATGGGGCGAAATGCGAAAAAACCCACGTACTTAGATTTAGCTGCATGTTAAAGAAGCCCAGGTGGTCTAAATTTTCACAGTCCCCCACTACGGCGTGCCTCATAATCAGACTGTCGTTCTGGCATGTAAAACCACATATATCAATTAATTGGGCAGTTTTAGCCCATTTTAATCTGTTTCGTGACAATACTGTCATCTAAAAAGCTGTTCAGATCTTCCAAGTTCTTTCTGCTTGGCTGTCACCAAGCTTTGCACATAAATTGCACATAGTACCTTTGTTGAATTCACCCAGCCATTTTATTTCACTCAATATCACACTGGGACAAGACAATGCTCAACACAACTGCTCCTGTACAACAGCCAACACAACTGAAAGACACATCACACGATGTGGCAAACCTGTGCCATATAGTCTTCTCTAAAATAAATAAGGTTGGATAATTTTCAAACGGGCCTTCTATGCCGAACCATCTTGGGTCGGATTTCTTGACCAACTTTAGCCTTACTGCTAATCTACATTCCTATCGTCTAGTGAATACAATAACCAGTAAGTCTATACAAGGCATCCTTATGCCTGCCACCACTAGCACCTGAAGTGCACCACATAATTATCTCCATTCACATCCATCCTAATGGACTTCCCTGGCATAACCAACCAGTCTGGAGCTCCCACATAAACAGATTAATAAATAATCACAGGTACTGCATAACACACAATCAATCTTTTTTGCACACATCGGCCACTATCTGGTGTTCCATTCAGGTTCTGAAAAGAATTAATGAACCACTATAAGTATACAAAAGTTTGTAAAATGCAACAGGTGAATTAAAGCGCTCAGTTGAGGTTCGACTTATGAAGTAAATTGTGCTAGACGTGTGCAAAATTTTCGGGTAACAAAAGTGAACATTAAAAAAATCTATAAAACAATTACGGTCAAACCCACTTAATACAATATTCAAGTGCTACGAAAATCCCATTGTTATAATTGATCATTGGTATAACCAGGTTGCATGAAGAAAGCAAACTAGGGGTTGGCAGAGCTGTTGTGAGGAAACTATAATGGAGGGGAGGCCAGTGCTCCTCCCCATCCCATTGCTCCATCTGGCTGCTGGCTGTGTTCACTCGTCTAACTGCTTCCTAGGTGCTCCGATCGCATGTAGCCAGCCATGGCTGTCAGCGTTAAAGAATGGCACTGATATAACTATAAAGAGGGGCCATGGGTGGCAAGCGATATGCGAGCTCCGCTGAGGCATTGTTTTGGTAGCACCAAATGGGGGCCTTTAATATATGCGAGAAGGTTGCCGCTGCAGCCTGTCAGCTTGAGAAATCCAGAAGAAATGCTGAGGCAATATTGCCACAAGCGTCTCACTAGCTTGCAAGAGAAAACCCTATGTCTATCAGCCTTGCCGACATCCTTCCCCAAGGCATCCAGGTGCTCCACGTAGTGCAGCGGAAACTTCCTCGTGGAAACGAAGCACCGGAGGAACTGAATCATCTGCTGGGCCTCTTGTAAGGACAACGTTGAGGCAGCCTGCTCTAAGATGTCACCGCTGCCGTCATTACCATCACTATCCGATGCAAGCATGTTCGCGACGATCGCCTCATCAGTTAGAAACCTTTAGTTTCCTGATCTAACTGAGCACTTTCTTTTCACCTGCAACATTGTGCATTGATGATGATTGGCAGGCAGATCAGCCACCTTCCGTTTCGGCGGCTAGTCAAACGAGGCTGGGAAATCATGCAGCCAGGAACGATTTCGACACAACCAACATAAATAAACGCAAGCGATTAAGCTGTTTACAGAACTGCGCTAAATGAGGAGCCAGCAAGCAATCTGGGAGTAACGCAGTTGGCACGGTCTGTGCGTGATTCAGAGGGTGGTGTGGCGTAGAGATATGCGCACAGCCCATTTGTGTTCAGCAGGGTGGAAGGGCGACGGGAGAGAAAAATTTGAAGGCTGGAAAATGAGCGTGCGGCGGCTGTCAGGGCCACCATACAGCAGCTCGAATTTCTCGTTTTCTCTTTTTTCTTTTCAAGGATTTTGCATTTCACTACTTTTCGGCACAGGCACCCAGCAGCCAGACTTCACCATTATAACCAATAATGCAGCATCAGGGCATTGTAGTAAGCGGGTTATTTCATCATGGAACACATACAAAAGTTGATGGTGCAGCAGCTTCTAATTGTTATAGCAAATATATTGGTAAAACCTGTATCGTTATAGGTGGCTTCAACTGTATAAGAACCATGATGAGGCTTGAGGTTATGAGAATTGTTGACAATAGGTTTTTACTCCTAATATCACACATAGGGTACAGGGGCCATTGTACTTGAGGCCTCAAGATTAAATTTAGGCATTCACAGCAGAACAATGCAGTGGGTAATTTTAGGCACCACAACTGCACCTCTAGGGGTTGCAAATCTACAGCTTGAATTTTTGCTTTTATGCATGACAATAATTGTCTGACACATTTTAATAACTATACAATAATCCTTTGGAGATGTTTCTACTTGCTGCAAGGCAGGTATAAAACAGCCAACTTAAATGCTCCCATTAAGGTATAGAAAATTCAGTGGTCTGTTTCTGTGTACATTTCATAATGTAACAGTCCTGTATATAAGAAACGAAGCAAAAAATTCACTTCCTACTCACATTCCTTTCGAAGAAGCTGTGCCAGCTTCACTACCTTTGTAGGAATAGCCAAACGGCGGGCATTGCCCTGGGATCTGCTGCCCTTGCAGGGATTAATATCACATATTTGCCTGCAAGAAAAGCAGTAGTAATGTGAGCATCTCCTATCACCATAGATCTGAATAACTTCACATTCACAAGCCTTAAATGCTTTTTGTACTATAACATATCCAAATCCAAACAGCAGCAGTGGATGAGATGACAAACATTTGAGAGATTTTAGTTCAGATATCAAAAGTGCCCAAATTATTGCGAGTTTTTAGACAAGAACAGATTTTAGCTGCAGATATAAACACTTTTGCCCTACAGTTGTTGCAACATCTTACAAGTGTTAGTGCTTGTGAATGTTCCGACACCCCTAAGCCATGGTGACAAACCAACGAGCACCACAGAGTCCAGCTTTTCAAACAACCAAACGTTTCAACAATCCCTTGCTTTGGTCGAGTTGGGAAGAAAGTGCCCAACCAAAGATTGCGACAAAAGACCTGTGCATGTAATTCCATACCTCCATAAAGTTTCAGATAACTTGAAACAGGTCGCAAACCAACACAATGTCAATGTGGTTTATTCAGCACTTAGTAAATTGTCAGCAGTGTGTAACCTTCAAAACAAGAAGCACCAGAAATGAACCCAATTTCATACTAATCACTGGACTAATTACACTGAATGCACTTCAGATATTGTCTATCATATAGCCTTAGATTGTGGACATGTTTATATAGGACGAACCAGTGCTTCAATGACAGGGCCAGACAGCACAATAATGATGTTAGAAAAGGATATGATAGTCACTTGGCTGAACATTGCAAAAAGTGTGCATGCACACCCATGCTTGGAGACACAGCTTTCTTGTGGAAAGGATACACAAAAAGACGACACGAAATCGTTGAAGCATATTTCATAAGGAAAGCAAGTGACAAGTGCATCAGCTGTCCATCTTTGGTTTTGCAAGAAAAAGTGACATTTCTTTTGAGGTATATAGGCACATAAACTGATTGACCATACAATCGTGCATATGATCCGATTCATTCACAATCTTTAGTGTGTATGGTGATGAGTGGATGATGTTCCTGAGGTGCAGATCATAAACAGATGTTCGTTTGAAATACAAGTTAAATGGAAGTAGCACTAGTTTTGTCATATGTGTTTCTTTTGTCTTTGTCTTTAGCGCATTTTTATGAACTGTCCAAATGTTTCCTTTGGTTGCCGAAGATTCTGGATTTGAAAAAATGGGTTTACTTTTCTATAACATGCTGCACTATTATCAATATCCAGTGAGAAAAAAGGGTGTGTACATCTTTCTTATAAACTTTCTCAGTGATGATAAAAAAAGTTAATCTGCTCCAGACACCCACATTTTCCTATCAATCATAATTAAAGATGTCAACAATTTGTCTTCATAGATAGGCAAAAGCTTGCGCACTAAAATAGCACAACTCACCTCTGAATGAACTCAAGTGTTGTAGCTGCTCCCTTTGCATAGGTCATGTTAAACACATAGTAGCATAAGAAGGCAAGACACGCTGCCTCTATGAAGCCAGTGCTCTCCGTAAACAACAGCTGCTGCTCGCAAACAACAAAACATTTCTTCTCAAAGATGCCTCCTGCAAGACATAATACACATTTTATAAGCACCAATGAAATTTCTATAGATGATATTCAATATGCAACGGAGACCACATCTACCTGCTAGTCATATCAGTTAATACTTATTCAAACAAACTAGTGCTGCCAATTTTAAGTAATTACGATACCTGGAGGGTCTTTTTCTGCAAATATGTACAAAATTGAGTCTGTCATATTTGTTGAATACAACAATATGGCACGATAACCAAGTACCTTAAAGATAAGTAAATTCACTCCTATAGTCCTTAAATCTGAGTGCCATATGAAGGTGTTTACCTTGGCTAGGACTGCAAGCATTGCATAGCCACAGGAATACGACAAGCTGAAGTGCATTAGCTCCAACTTTACCGCCAGATGTTTAATTACAAAGCTACCAGCAAAGTGAAAGAAATACTGCAAGCCTCTCGCCTGTTTTTCCTGCAAGTCAAGTTATGAAAGACAGAAGCATTTGCACATGTTTTACAAACTACACAGGTATTTCTACAATCTTAGTCTGCTCATTATTTTGGAGAGCTTGGTAAGATGTTTCACTCTTCCTTATGACAGGCTTTGCTACTTTCGTAGTTAACACACTTCCGAGCAGGCTTAATTATGCGGCACATAAAACTACAAGAACAGGTGCTGTTGCAAAGGCATACAGTCGCCGACTGATTTTTCGGACTTCAAAAATTTGGACATGCTCGATTATTCGGTCTGCTTCGCGGCACGGCCATCCTCCCCATAGACCATAATGTATAACAACTGCTGAAAGTTCAGACACCTTGCAACCTCTTGTCTGATTTTTCGGACACTCCTTAAGCCAACTCAATCGAGAGCATCATGCACCAACTCTGACCGGTGCATGGTTCGACTTGCTGAACGCCATTTTTGCTTTGAACGGAGCCTCCTTGCTGCCCCCAAGAAGCGGCGCTAATGCAAATCCCCTCTCATCATCATCGTTTCTGCTTGGTTCGTAGCTCCAGCAGTTCCGGTCTCAGCTTAGTAATCCATGTCAAGACAATCCAGCAGCCGATTTGTTTCTTCCTTCGTGCACGACGCTGCGAGTAGGCCACGTTTTTCGTTTGTCAACTGGTGTCGGCGTGAGGGTGTGGTGATGTTTGCTTTGTGTGCTATGTCGAGGTTGCGATGATGAAATGCAACATACGGAAACATCATGTCAGGTGTCTAATGGCGCCGACAGTGCCCGCTCAGACTGCGCTGGGGCATGCCTGCAAGCGGGTGCCGGGAGGGCTAGGATTTGTAGCCTTCCGATGTGCTCCCTGCTGACGCTGAAACTGTTCTGCCGAGACCTGCACAGTGGTTGCATTGCGCTTCCGGACACCGTCTCATTTGAGTTTCACAGATGCTTATACTGCTGCACTGACATGCACAGAACTCGACGACAGTGAGATCATTCGTTAGTTTTTGCTGCACTGCCGGATGACGATGACTCCGATTAGGAAGATGACGCAGCATGTGCTACGCTGCGGTTGCATGCGGAGTGTGTACAAGCAGTGACTGACCGTACGACCCTCTCCGAGATTCAGGCTTATCTGATTGTGCTTAAACAGAACAGCTTGCAACGGCGAATTCACGATTTCTTCAAGCCTACTGCCGAGCCCGAATGAGTGCGTGGAAATAAAGGAATATTTTTTTTCTTAATCTGCTTTTCTGGACACCTGCTTATTTGGACATTTTCGCAGTCCCCGTGAGATTCAAATAAACGGTCGGCGACTGTATTGCACTGCATTACAGACTTTGAACATTAGTGTCTTACCTAATGAAACCACAACTGGTGTAGATGGAAACTCGTCCATCACTTCCGTGATGCTTGTACCTTCCTGTGAAAAGAAAGAATAGCACGTGGGAACTAAAAGACGACACATATGCCAAACAGCCCCAGTGTATTTCCAAAATGCAGGCAATTGAATATACTGAATTACTTTCACACTGCTCTTGAGTGGCAATACAGATTTTCCAGAAGAACAATAAACAATGAGGTGCTCAGTGCCAGCTGGTGCCAGTAAAAAGCTTCAAATTTTAAAAACATTTCATGTTTGTGATCCTGATTAGGAACTCCAAGGTAATACTAGCGATGAGCACTATCAAGCAAGGGAAGTGTCAGCCAGAGCCAACATTTTGACAAGGGGAACTTGATTTCATCAGGTACCATGAGAATTGTCAAAATGTTGTCTTCAGGCTGAGGCTTTCTTCGTTCAACTACAACTGATTACATTGTCTCGTTTTGTGACCACTCTGGCCTGTTCGCATGGTACAAAACTAGGCTTTTACTAGCTTCTTAATATTAAAAATCTGAAGTACAGTCAAACCCACTTATAACAAAAATCAAGTGCCATGAAAATTCTATTGCTATAACTGGGTTGCATGAAAAAAAAAAACAGACGGAAGGACGGCATAGCTGTTCCAAGAAAACTGTAAAGGCGGGAGGCCAGTTCTTCTCCCTACTACCTTCCTCCATCCAGCTTCTGACTGTATTGACTCATTTAACTTTTTAACTCTGCTTCCTGCATGCTACAATCACGTCTTGCTAACAAGCTGCGGCTGCCGGCGTTCAAGAATGGCACCGCAATAACAACTACAAAAGAAAGGTCACAGGCGGCAAGTGACATGCAAGCTCAACCGAGGCATTGCTTTGGTGGTCTCAAAATCCACCTTTTAAAAGATACAGGGAGGTTGCCGCAGCAACGTCTCAGCTTGAGAAATCCAGAAGAAATGCTGGGATGAGATCGCAACAATCATCTTTCCACATGCTTCCCAGTGGCTTGCATGGGAAAACCGCATATCCGTCAGCCTTGCTTGCTTTATGCGAAGCTTGCCGACATCCTTCTCCAAGGCATCGAGATGCTCCATGTAGTGAAGCGGATGGTCCCTCGCAAAAACAAGCCCATGAGGGCCTGAATAATCTACAGAACCTCTCGCGCAGACAATGTTGAGGTCGCCTACCCTACCGCATCAGTGCTGCCGTTGTGGCTGTCACTGTCGCCATCCGATAGAGGCATGTTCGCAACGATTGCCTCATCGGTTAAAAGCACTTTGTTTCCACATCTATAGCAGTGTGCTTCCTTTTCACCTGCAACATTGTGCATTGCCGATGATCAGTGGGCACATCAGCCATCTTCCATTTCTGCGGCAAGTCAACGTGGCCAGGAACGACCGATACAACGAACAAAGATAAGCACGAGTGACTTAATCCTTTCGGAGAATTGCGAAGAATGAGAGCCATAGAATAAAGAACCAAGCACTGGACCGCAATGGTGCGGTCCATTCATCTACGGAGGGGTGGAAGCGGCAGTAAAGATAAGCGCGAGGCTGGCATGCAGCTCTCATGGAGCAGTTCGGGTGGCAGGTGATCGTGCAGCGGCTCACATATCACTTTTTTCCTTTCAAAGATTTTGCGTTTCATTACCTTTTCGCACGGACACCCAACAGCCAGACTTCATTGTTATAACCGACAATACGGCACGGGGACATTGTAGTAAGCGGGTTATTTCGGGTTATCACAACCTTTATTTCTCTTAGCAGATCTAGCCTCCTGATAACACCTAAAACGTATTTTGTGGTGGCCATATTAACAGGCGATGTAATTATTTGCTGCACTCTGAGGGAATCGAGTTTTCAACAGTGCTACTTGGCCAATAGCTGTCCATTAGGAAGAAAAACAATTTCACAATTGACAGATCTTGAGCTGTTGTATCTTGGTGTCTACCACATTCACTGAGCCAAAACGTAATTTTGCTGCAGTTTTGGTTCCACTTTAGCTGTTTAGGAATTTTAATGGAAATGTTAGGACAGAACAGTTTCTAAAAATCCAGCAGCATAGTGCATATTGAATTACACAAAACAAGCATTGCTTACTTCAAGAACACGAAACAGATCATCTGGATCATCCTTGAAGTAGGCAGCCAATAGTGGAATGGTGGCTTCTTCTTTTGCATGCTGGTTTCCTTTCCCCTGCTGAAGTTCCACCTTAACCATCCACTGCACAAGTTCTTTCCTTGGTGCAGTTAAAGTGTCCAAGTGTTTTATGAACAAAGGCGCAACGCCAGACAGGTTCTCCTCAAATATACCCTGGAATTGAGTAACATAACCCAAGTAAAGAAAGAACACAGCGAGTTAGTGCAAAGAAAACAGCCATAAATACAGTGATAATTATTTGAAACAGTCAGTATGAAAGCAAGCATGTGCAACAGACAATGCTTTCCAACAACTGAATATATGCCGCCAACAAAAATAACTATGACCATGTCATCAAAATTCGCAGTTCTGCCAAAAGCTCTCAAGGAAGAAAAAACAATTACACCACCGAACTAACATCAAAAGGAGAAGATTAGCTTACATAGGAACCAAGTGTTCTCTTATGTTGTTATTAAAAAAACTGCAGGTACCTTAGGTCATGCTTGAAGTAGGACATTGCTTTAACGGCAGAATGTGTTCATATTGTTCATATCCAAGACATTGCTACAGGTACTATGTGAGTTACTAGATACTGTAGTGAAAAAATATATTTAGCATTTTGCATCACGTGAGGTGAACTGCTCAAAATGTTGGTGCTGCATTATGCAATACCACTATGCCAGGTCAATAGTCTTTAGAACACACACACTTCAGAACACACAAAAAAGTCACATGGAACGAGGTCAGGCGGCCACACCCCTTACTCACCTGACCTCGCTCCATGCAATATATTTTTTTTGTTTCCTGGAATCAAGAATGACTTGAAAGGACTGCAATTTCACGATGTAGAAGAGGTGAGGGAAAAAACTAGAGGAGCTATTAGGCCACCAAAACAGACAAGTTTGAAAAATGTGTTGAAGAATGGAATCGTAGATTGGACAAATGTATTAAGTGTAATAGAGTACCTTCAAGGTGATAAGGTTTTGTAAAAAATATACAGCAACTTAAAAATAATTCCGGTTACTTGTGGGTAGCCCCATCGTATACTAAATAAAAATATAGAAAATCTAACCTCCGTTGTGTAAAGACTCAGTGCCACCTATTGACAGTTTTGATAAAGTATAGCACATGTCACCCGTCATGCCATCTATAAATAAGATTTTAAACCAACCATACCTACAGCTTGGCAAATTGTGGCTTTGGCAATGTGCCCCTGTTGTTGGGTCCAGTGATTTGCCAGCTTTGGTAGCCAATGAGTTAGTATTAAGCTATTAGAATCCGGCAACATTAATGCCTTCAGGTAGCATGTGTTGGTTTATTAACTGGTTGCCTTCACCCAAAAGGATCATGTGCTCGTGACACCGGCGGCAGAAAGGATGTTCCATGTCTGCCACCGAGGTCTGTGAGCAGTGGCGCTGGCTAACACTCCCAGGGTTCTACTAGGACACATAAATGCCCAAGAAAGTGGATGGGGAAACAGCACCGCGGTAGCTCAATCGGTAGAGCATCACACGCGAAATGCGAAGGTTGTGGGATCGTTCTCCACCTGCGGCAATTTGTTTTTTCATCCACTTTCATTTCCATTAATTTATCGTTTCTTTATTTTGTTTATTAAGCACAAGTAATTTCCCCTATGTTGTACTCGGTGTCAATGTTTTTTGGCTTCTTATGATATGACTATTCAGCTTAAGTTACGCATCAGAGTATAAACAAACACCAAGGCCAACATATGTGAATTACGCAAACCAGAGAATGCCTTCCACAAACCTGAACACCATTTATGCATTGCATAAAACGCTGCATTTACTTCCTTCATGCCATTTGGAACATGAGATCCTGACGCCTCCCTATGATCCAGATAATCCTGTACAGATGTTTCAGTTTTTGATGGAAGAGCTCTTGCTTAGCGAAGTTGTTAAAGGGATGATAAAACCAGCTTTGTTATACCTAAAAGTATCACTTTGAAAGTATATCACACGAAGTGCTTTTTCACAGGAACATTATGTCAGCACATCAAATTAAATAAAAGTACAAGTGATTAAACATTACCATTCTTTCTAGCTGCGGCATTCTCCCTTGACATTTTGCCAAGTGGCCATGCCTCTGTCCCACCTTCTTGGAAACAAGTTGCAGTGAAGCGAGAGTCTGTTAAATTGATTTGAACTGAGCATGTTCTCATGTCGCTTTTTAATGCAGTTTTTTTCATTACTGTGGTGATACTGGCCTTAAAATGAAGTTCATGTGCAGCACTCGCCTTTAATACAGCATGCAGTAGCTGTACATAACCCTCTACACACACCTGCAATGCAAGGCAAGTGCAATGCAGCATCAGTACCATTAAAGGTGCCCTGAACCACTTTTTATCGAAGTGGAGAAAGACATCTGAAGTGAAGACAGGCTATTTCAGAACCACTCTGCCACAAAAAGTACTTCGATGCATTCAGTAGAAGCGCAGTTATCGACAATCAAACAAGGCCTTAGCTGTGCTCCCCTTCCTCCTCCAATGCCTTGCACTGCGAAGGTTGCGGCAGAGACGTCCCACTGTGGTGCGCAGTTCCAATTCCTGATTTCGTGCCTATGCCGCGCTAAACGTAAGCCAAACGCAGCTGTCCTGACGAAATAGAGCATACAGAAAAGTACGAGGAGCATGAGGTTTTTGAAACGAGAGCGTTTGAGAAAAAGGTGACTTCGCGGTCCGTGGAGCTCTGACTTCGCGCTCCGCTTGAGAGCTCCACGGACCGCGTACGACAGCAGAACTTGGCTGAGATGTTCAGAACAGCGTATGCTATCTGCGCACTATGTTATTTCACCAAGCCCGTGGGGTGGTTCAAGGCCCCTTTAATGCTTTTGTCGCTGAAGATATCGTTGCACCTACATTCACATAAGAAATCCTCTATGTTCCATCAGGTGTCCTTGCTACCATGTCATTGTTAATCTTTGCTGCATTCTCTTTCATCCCTTGCCTTTCTCCATGTAGCCACACAAAGCTTCCAAAAAGCCCTGCTTTTCGCAGAAAGCTCTTCATTCTACTACATCCCTCACATGCATGTTCAAGTTCATGTGTACAAGCTATCCACATTCTCAAAGCAGAAATATGCCACTGACTTGAAGAGACGACTCAATATATAGCATTTGATATTAAAAATATGCTTCAGTGAAGTATTCCCTACATCACACGGGAAGCCAATCAGATTGCTCACCAAAGTGACATCACTACAATCCCAGTCTACATGGAATGCAGGTGCTTCAAACTCAATAAATTACACGGTTTACGCAGAGCACCTAACTTTGTATATCGATGAACACAGAGATCTACCCTACGACTCAGTTCACTTCTACATAGCCATGAAAACTGTTTCAGTGTTCCTCCTTTGTAGCAATTGCTACGAACGGTTGGATGTCTGATTTTTCCCTTTATTAGCGTCCCTCTACAGTAAGCACAATAAGTAGCGAAAAGAAGACGCAATAAGACCATGTGCTGCTATTTCGGATAACATTTCAGACTTTCCTTCTAGAGGCCATTTCTTTTGTCTGACCTTAATTGTCTTAAGGAGTGCTTTTCAATGTATGTAGCAAACACTGGTAATGCATAGACATAAGTATTTGCCATTAGAAGGAGCTCTTACCCTCATATTTTTGCCAAGGAGCTGACAGGCATGCTTGTAGAAAAAGTACTTGTGGAAGAGCAATGGCCACTCCTCTCTGACTTCTGCCATGCTATGGACTGGTGCATCAGAATTTATGAACCTTCGTTGTTCACTGTAGGTTGCATCCATACAGGTCTGTGCCAAGGGTACATCTATGTCTCGCAGTGTCTTCTGGGCCTCCCCTTTAAGAAACTGGATTTTTTCAGCTACGGTTTCGACTGGTTGCAAGCACACTGGCTGCCAATTGGCACAGCCATATGAGTACTTCTTGGTCTTCACGCATGATGGCAATTCCTGCTGTTTCACACGGCCCAAATTCTCTACTCTGTTCTCAAGTTGCTGGAACAGGGAATCATATCCTCGACCAAACACCTTGCCACTGACTGTGCGGTCCTGAAGGCAAGCAGGAAACCGCTTTACCACGGTATCAGCAACACTGCGGATGAACTCTCTCCTAGGCCGTGGTGAAACCTGCATCATGTCATGCGCAATGCACCTTACAAGATCTCTCCTTTCTCCGGGAGGAAGTGCCTGAGGTGCCTCTAATGCGACTTGAACACTTCTTGGCAGCCTCTCAAAATGAAAGTTGAACTGGGGTGTGCTCACTTCTTCTTCAAAAATTGTCACGCAGTCGGCTTGCGAGATACCTAAAGTAATGGAAAATGCAAACCTGTCAATGCGCCAAAGCTGTACTGGCACAAGGGGGGTGGGGGAAGAGGCGGTAGTATTTCTTAAATGTCTATCTAGTAGAAATGTACGTTTTAGCTGCTGCTGACGTGCTGATTGGCTGGACTGGGGTGCCAGAGAGAAGGAAACAGGCACCCACAGCAAGTTTCCTTCTCACTTGTTCAGCTCCAGCAATCAGTGGCAGCTGAAATAGACATTTCACTTGGTGGACATTTTCAGAATACCCTCCTGATGTGTGAAATATAAGCAGCTGCAAGACTTTGGGCTTTACGCACAGTACTTCTACACATCAACAGGCTTTCTGAAGCAACAGAGTGCAGCTGCATTGCTTACAGTGCACAGAGAAGTTTGTACCGAGCCTTCAATGATACTGAGTGGCTTTTAAGCCTGTAATCATGGCAGTGGCGAGTCAGGAACACCATGCCACTCTCGCAGGGCATAAAGTGAAAACTCAGGACTGATTCTTTATTCATTTTTGTGTCTTGTGTAAATGCACTGAAAATTTGAACTTGTCGACCCGGCGATTCTAAGAAAAATTAGCCCAATGTGGTTTAATGCTGCACAATAAAGTACTTCCCACCAACTTCAAAAGTGGCTGCATACAAGCATTGATTTAACTTCGTTTTTACAGCGCCTTTCAATTTATGTAGGTTGTGTGCCCTAGAGAAAGTATAAAATGAAATGCCAGCCTATAGACATCAACACAGTCATCTGTTGTGCCCCAAAAGTAATGCACAAGATTCTGCAAGGTTTTACAATTTATACATTGACCAGACAGCCCACTAACTCATCCTGGGTAAACACTGAGCACTGTAGAATGATGGTCATGGCCATCACATACCTGTCTGTACAAAGAATGTGACTGTACTTTATTTGTCAGAACTGATGTTCATGCACGCAAAATCAAATTGAAGAGAGCATATTCCATGAAACCACTTTGGTTACATCAGGGTTGGGCAGTTGCATTTGAGTAACCTTAGTGTACACCAAGCATTCAGACAACCTTTAAGTAGTGTGTTTATATAGTTGCTTTACCATGCTCGCTGCAATAGATCACTGCTGTCAAATTTCCTTGCAAACAGTCCATTGATGATTCTGACATGCCATTTTCCCTTATTTTGTTCTCAGTGCATGCCCCCAATGATCTTTTTCAAGCAATATGTTCAATAAGCTTTCATGCAAGAGCCCACTGTGTTCTGTCCTGACCTGAATTCCCATCCCACCATGAACCAAAAACAGAAAGGTGCTAGATATTGTTCAATTACATTGGATCTGAGTGTAACAAATCCAGGAATTTCAGGAACCTTTTCTGCAATTAATGATACCCATTGGGTCAAAATTCAACTGGAGTCCCCCTATGCAGCATGCGTTATAATCATAGCATGGTTTTGGCGTGTGAAATCCGAGAATATAATTATTTTCAAAATTTTCCTGCATAAGAATAGACCAAGTATTTAAGACCACGATGACATCATTGCTTGCATTTGGGCATGAAATTAAAAAAGCGAATACTGTCATTTATTTCAATTGCAATTGCTCAACCCCCTTTTACCAAAGAAATGTAAACAGTCTTGAAGGAAACTAAAAATAACTTGTTCTTGGAGTAGTTAGAAACTTGATGAAACCATCATGGCGTAAATCAAGCAAGACATTACGAACAAAAAGACTGGACGCCACAGCTGTTTATCCTAGAGGCTAGAAGAGAACACACAATAAAATGTGCATGTGAACGGGTTCATCAAGGTAATTAAGAAAAGCCATCTTTTTTTGCTCACTGCCATGTAGAACCACTGTGCATGCACACTTTATTGTTTTCTCTTCCAGCCTCTAGTAATAAATCAGTTGTGAATGTAGTGGCAGAGGTGTCCAGCCTTTTGTTCCTTGTGTCGTTTAATTTGTGTGACAATGGCTTCAAGTCTTAAAGGAGCACCACACCTGTAAGTTTTGTATCCTTGTAGATTTCACATGTGTCGCTCAACCACTGCTTCTGATAATTTTTTCAGGCATAAGATATGCAAATGAAAACTAGCCTGCACATTACACATTTATTACCGATACAATGCACTATTGGCAAGCCCATTAATTCACTGGTTCAAGGGGACAGATTTCAAACGTGGCACTTTAGATGGTTGCTCAGTCAGTTTGTATTCAGCTTGTATTTGCATGCGCACTAATTCTCTGGATTTCAACAGAGCCGCTTGCTTATGCATCGTTTTCATTAAATACTTTCACTTGTAGAAATGTACTTGTCCGGTTATGTCTCTGTTGCCCATCTCTAAATGTGACAAAAAGTTGTGTACCAAGAAGTGCTGCTTCCTGGGCCAGTTGGTTCATACTGATACTTGAAGAAACTGCGAGCCACCTTCATGTTTGTGTGTCATTTTTTCGCTGGTTTCCTCAAGTATCATTGTGTGCCAAGTAGCCAAGCACTCTGCTCTTCTAGGAATAATGTCAAAATGCAACAGTCTATCATATAGTACACATAATTTATAAACAAAAAACAATTACACATCTTACCTGAAGAATCATGCCCCACTGGTGGTATAACTTCAGCAACTATAAAGATCCTGTCATCCAGAGGGAGCTCCTTCAATACATCTTGAAAGACATCTTCTTCAAGAAGAGTCCAGTCTTTCAAAAAAACCTGTTTAAAGGTAGTGGCATTATCTTGTTACACGTATGACCATATGATAGCTTCACCAATTCGTGCACAAATACGCAATCCCAGCGATCAGGCAAGGTTATTTTGCCGTAATTGTTACACTATAAAAACTTTTATCTTCCAAATTTGTGGCCTCAGAACATGCATCACATTATATTCGAGCTTGTCATGCAAATATGCTCTTTATTCTTTCTGGCGCTTCAAATTGCAGTAGCCAAACCACTAGACACCACAATGATTGCTGCTGCATGCTCATATGCAGGCACTACTAAAGTAGGGTTGGCAATATTGATGAATGTTTAACAGATTAAATGTATCTCACAAAATTACAAAATTATTATTCTTCATCGATGTCCACCTTTCATTTAATCAACTTAATTGATTAGGCTAGTTCGAGTAATCGTTTTCTAGAGTTAGACAGGAGTGGCGTGAAAATTTCGAAATCGTACTGGAATGCTGGCGCATGAAAAGAGACTGTGCAGCTGTGGTAGAGCGACTGTCGACTTTTATTCCGGGTCCCGAGTGATGCCGAGCACTTCCCCTCTCTGCTCCCTCATTGCACATGCCACCATGCTGCCCTAAGCCGGAGGCTTGAAATGCCCTCGCAATTCATGGCCTACTATAGCAACCCAGTCATTCATTGTTGTGCCACTCCCAGTCCACTAAAGACGTGCCACAGCATGCACGCCAGTTTGGAGCATGTTTCACATAGCGATGGGGTTCATGTCGATTCCAGCAAATCTACAGCTTACAAGCATCAATCTAATATGCTGCTTGTGTGACCATTAAAATAACATGTCAGTTTCACCCTAAACTCCCAGCCAATTGACATTACTTTATGTAGAATAGAGCATGTGGTTTAAAATGTTAAACCAGTAATTTTTTTTCCTCCTGTGTATAGCAATTTTTTTGCATAATTCAGTTGGACTTCAATTTTCACTTTTGCCATCTTTTTTTTATTTGTTGTTTAACTGCACTATACAAAGATTCACTAGAGCCATGTATGTTATTTAATTCTGCCCTAAGTGATATTCTTTAATATATACTGTTCTTTTCCAACGCCACTAGTGTAAACTATATTAGACTTTAACAAGTTAAAGATTGTCCTTTATTAAACGTTTATACACTCATGTTTCGAACTTTGTTCCACCTCTCAAACATTAAAACAGGGTCTTACAAAAGTATATAACCATGCTTCAACATTTTTAAAAGTGCCTGGCAAGAACTTTGATTACTTAGTTAATCAATTAAATACCGTGCATTGTACACAATTGATCGATTGAAGGCTATGATGATGAATGATTAATCGATAATCACATAAAAATTAATCGGCCATCCCTATTCCGAGGTGCTGCCTGTCAATATCCTTGGTGCCATGGAGGACGATGTCTTACAGGCACCTGTTCTTAGGCACCATTCCTCTTTCTGTGCCAGCATCACTACATGATAATTACAATATATATTCCGTTTATTTTTCTGTGATCGCAAGTCCCCCCTCACATTATAGTCATGGTCGCATTATTTACAAGAAAATACAGTACTCCAGCTTCTGCAGTGAAAGAAAATTCGCCGTCAGGTATAAAAGGGGTGAGAGGTTCTTTACATGCAACTTGTGATGGGTCAAAAAGACCTTTGGTACTGAATAAAGCACAGACAACAGGCTTAGCTGTTTCTTGTGAAAACAAAACTAGAAAATTGGATCTTAATTACTTTGCCAATCCATGATGATGATACCAATGTAAAGGTCATATTTTTACAATGATTTTCACACATTCAAATGCTGGAAATGGGTAACTTCATTAATCAGTCATTACTGCCCATGAAAACAAGGGCAAATCATTAGTTCACTTTAGCTACAGAGCCCCTACACCCCTTGGTTGCCAAGTGGAATGAAGTAGCCAGTGCCACAAAGAAAAAATAAAGCTGTGCACCCAAGCTGCTGGCACGTGACTGAAGATAAGGGATCCGTGCATAGCAAAGACCTACAACGCTGATACCTAGACGAAGCACGAGTGTTACCTTTGCATTTTCCGACTTGCAAATTCCTTTCTCCTCTGCCTGTGCTAGCACTTCTACAAGTGTGCTTGCTTGTGCCATTTTTTTCACACTGCAGTCTGCATTCCATATCTTTAGGAGGGGCATTTCTCCTGCAGTAGTTGAAGCAGCAGTTACATTTATAAATAAATTCAGTCTTTCATTTGGGAATATTGCTGTGTTTCAGCTGCTCAGAAGCTGTATCCCATGTGGAAGCATTCTGTTTAATGCAGCAAAACAAAGCCATGCTTGAACTAAAGAACATTTTATTTGAGACACAAAGTGCAAATGCAAAAGAAAGAAGATTGTTATTGCATTTTCACAAGACCCCTACTTCTTCAAACTAAAACCAGTTTTTGAAAACGAGAAACATAAACACAGCCACAGGAAGGACAATACAAAGCAATCGGTACAATAACAGTACAGAGGGTCTTAAGGGATATTGAAGAGAAACAACAAAACACTCTACGCTGATTAATACTTCCATAACCAATTGCATTAATTTTGCAGCAGGAGGATCATTGATATATGAAAAAATAAAACCCAAACAATGATTTTGATTGAACTTTTTGATTTTCAATCCAAAACCCCTATGTCGATATGCCAGTTTGATGTCACGGGTTTAAAGCTGCAAACTGTCCCAAAATGCTTGCTTTTTCTGCTGAACAACAATATTAAGATAGACCAGAGTTCCTTTTTATAATGCCCACCAGCTCATTTCCACATGCTTCTGCTTGGTCTTCTGTTGCATTCCAATAAGCATAAAGGTTTTGTCTTTGTTGTGGTGCAAATTCTGTTGCAGGCCCTAACCATTCGCAGTACCTCCATCTGCATTGACAGCTGTGTTCGCCAGGCAACTATACTGCATCTTTGTTGTAAATTATAACACGGTAGAACTGCAAAAATTTGATCAACTTTGCTGCATGTACATACTGGTGGCTCCTGGACCTGACAGAGTTGGCTGTCACCAGCCGCCCCCTTTCCCTTCTCTCCACCCAACTCCTCGACTGAACTTCGTCCACTTTACAGTTGGCAAGTATCTTCCCACATTACAGCCACCGTAGAATAGCAAAACTTGTTATGTTCAATCTTTGGCTAGCTTAGAATACATTGTAGTTCATTTTCACCAATGAAAAATGAACTAGTCCTGAGTAAACGTAATCTAAACCCATGACGTCACAGCAAGATGGCGTGGAAACACCACCCATTGTTTTTGCGTCTATTCTGGCTTGCCTCTCGCAGCAATTGGCTTTTTTTGGCATTGTAGAAGCGTAACTTACTGATAGAGCTGAACTTAATTTTCTGTTTAATGCCCCTTTAACAGGTAATGATGCTCAGAGTTTTTCACAGAAGGAAAAATTCAATCTCACAACAGAATTGCCATTAAACGAGTATGGCTGGTATGCTGTTCTGTCAAGAAGTTCATGTGCATGCAAAAGAACTGTTTCCTCTGTTGAGTTTTGCAGACCATACAGTTCAAGGCCAGGTAAAAGTGCTGCAGGTGTGTGTCGAAGCAACAAGGCTACCGCTTCACTCTGGTCTTTAACAATGGCAATCACAGAACCAAACACTACACTGAATCGTGTGCCTGAGACAAGCACATAATCATTACATGCATAAGTGTAGCCCTCTACTGTAGCTTTCTTTAGCAGCACACAGTCATCAGAGAAGTCTTTTCTCTTCAAACTGCCGAGTGCTTTCAACTGCTCGGACATGCTCATCGCTGTGAACTGACTGGCAATACAAAATAAGCCACGTGCCGCCAAGAATGACTGAAAAAGCTGATGCCGTTCACTCAGTGTCTTGGTGACGTTCTTGTAGTTCCTGACAGATCGAATACATTCTTTAAAGTACTGATGCTTACTTTCGAACCTCATCGTCCACACATGACAAAGTGGGCCGAAGTGCTGCAAGAGTTCACTGTAATGCAACATGTTATGGTGCTTTGGCCTGAGTTTGTCTCTGGGAAACAGTTCACAGCGAGAAACAACATAGTCTTCAATCAGCACTTTCATATATGCAACCTGGGCAGCTGTTATCTTTGGAGCCATTAGAAGGTCTACTATTTGCATCAACGTGATGACAAGCTTCCAAACAGCATCATTCATGTCTACTACTTTGCTGCCCAAGTAGACAGGAAATAATCTCAGCAAAGTCCAGTTCTGGAGTGCGTGGCCTCCAAGTTTGTTACTGTTGTGGGATACTTTAGCAGGCTTGTTACGCAAGTCATGAGCATTAAGCTTCATAGTAGCGATTCTGTTGTTCAAGTAGCCATATGTGAACCAGCCTTCGTTCACAAAGTAACGAATGCATAAAGCCAAATCATATTGCACCACACCTTCAATAAGGTCATGGCCAATGCATGGCGGCAAACCTGGGTTGCAAACATGAAAGTGTTTTAGAGCATGGAAAGGAGAATTTCCAGTCAAACCACAGTCGCTCTGCACACCATTTCCATTGGCAAGGCGGCCTAAACTTTCATTATAATTTTGGGGGGTACGACGTTCACCAACTGCATTAGGCACCTGCTCAAACTCTGCGCGGGTCACAAGGCAAAATCTGCAAAAGTACATGGATGTGCTAAAGTTCTGTGTAAAGCCTCCCACCATGTGGCTTCCAAGATTGTCACCTGCAATGAAACTGAGGCGCACAGCATAGTGAACCTCATCAATTGACAATCCTGATCTTTCAAGACTGACCAAATCCTTCACCAAAGGCTGCAAAACTATGTTTAGCCCAAACTCTCTTATATCTTTGTTGCGACAAAGCATCACCAGCTGCAAGTTTTCCACATTTGATCTACAATGCAGAGGCAAATTGCCTAGTGTCACGTACACACCAAGTAACTTGAAATTTCCTTTTGCTGATCCCAACGGATTTACAATTTCAAATTCATCTTGGTACAGTATGATTTGTATCACATTCTCTTGTTCTCTGAAAGGTTGGCACAAAGTAAAGTCACTGAAACAGTCATCAGACATAGTCCGAGAGGTAGGTAACTGCTTGCTTGCAGGTGAAAAGTGCCACAAGAATTGTATAAGGTCTGCTACTTGCACATAGTGGCAAATGGAAGCACTGTTTTGCCTGTTGAGGCCTAAATGAATCTCAGATGGGCTCACATAACAAAACTTATTTTTGTAGTACTTGTACCGTTGATAACATGAAGCCAGTGTTTGCGATGCTGTGTTGAGGTTGTCATTAGCAAGATGAGACTGCACTGCAGCAAACGTCTCTTGTGGAACTATTGCGGCTACCTCTTTCAGTGATACATCCTGGCTCAACCTATGGAGGTTTTTTATGCCTTCTGCAATATATTGCACAGTTCTAGCTGGCACATGGTGCTTGCACTCAAGTTTGAGAAGTAACAAAGCAAAATTCTCTGTGTAAAGGTCATGTTCAGAACTATGCGCACTGGGTTCCCCACAAGAACCATCCTTTGAACTTTCATCCGAAAGATCCATTACTTGATTACCGAAAACCATTTGGTCTTCCAGTTCAGGGCTTAGGTTTGTTGCCTGCGTGTGCTCTAAAGCACTCTTTGCATTGTGGCTTCTACACACATGCGTCCGAAATGATGCACCAGAACGCAGTACACTTGTACAACCTTCAAACGGACAAGAAAGGCAATTCAAACCACTGTTAAAGTGGTTAACAATGTGCGAAATAAAGTCTGTGCGAGTGGTCTGTAGTCTCCCACATTGCGACACAGTACACTGATAAGTATTGGAGTGTCGCTGGCGCTCGCTGATTTGGTTCCTGTGATGCCTCGAGATATGTTGCCTGAAGCTCCCGTAGGTTTTCAAAACAGCATGGCACTCCTTGACGTGGCATAAGGCACCGTCCACCAAGCTACTGTGGAAGGCGAAATGTTCAAAGTAGGACTTGAAGGTTGTAAAAGTTTTTGTACAGAGGCGGCAAGTGTTCATCTTGCATCACTGATGATGGTGCTACAATAGAAAAAGCAAATTCTTTTGTAAAACTATTGCACCCATTAAATACTCCAGATTTAATAAGCTTGACTAAGTTTCTATTTTCTGCACTCATTTCCATCTTCGTCACATGAAAGCAGACTGACGAATATACACTGTTTGCAACAGATACTGATTATTATGAGGCTTTGCAGTCAGATTACACCCAAGTGCACTGCAGACATAAGATAAAACAATGTAATGTTCTCTAATGACAATGTTTAGATACCCTTCTGTTAGCATGAAGGTAGTTTAACATTATGATCCAACACACCTGTGAGGGCTTGCGAAATCCACAAGACTCACTATGCACTGCGAAGGGCTGAAATACATATATTCAGCCACACTTAACTGGCAAAAAGATGAACTATCTCAATCACTGAAGGACAGCACTATGCCTACTTCTGTGTCCTGTGGGCAACTGAATGAGAGCGAGTGAACTGTGGCATCATTGGCAGACGTCGTCTGCTCCGGGACTACTACTAGTAGCCGGTTCCAACTGCAATACGGCACGTAACTACGACAGTATTCCTTAATAGCCGCTGCTAAAATGTCCACTACTTCTATTTACTGATGTTACAAAATGAAATCTCAGAAAATTTACAATATATGATACGATACCACAGTTTTTGTGTGTCCCATACGTAGAAGAACACGTAAATGATCCCAACATGCCCGATGCGTCATCTGTCGTACTGTGGCACAAACTGTCTTTTCCTCCTCACCTGACCGTGACTTTATAGGGCCATCCGAATGCAATGTCACTGCCTAGCAGATTCTTCTCCTCAAATACTACTTTCTCCAAGGTTAAGACACACAAACCATGATTTACTATCATGTTCAATATGAGCTGCAATGCACAATCCATGGCCAGAGCACTAACGTGAAACTCTCAAGAAGTGGGTTTGGCCATTTCATACACATACCTTCTGTGCTTTCAATCATCAGCTTCTTTACAGTGAAAATACACTGGCCCACTGAGCTACGTGATGCCCTAAGCCCTTAGTGCAGCATGCTTCGCCATGGTGCATTGCTGCCTTAGGAAATGTAAAGTCATATACTCAAAAAAGATCATACAAGGCACGTACTGACACCTCTCATAACGATCAACATAAGGAAAACATTAAAGGAAAACCAAACAGTGCTACAACTCCCCACACAATTATACCCCTGTCATAAGGGGAGACTTCATGCCATTTTTATCTAACGACATTCTATCCATCAAATGACACTAAATACTGTGTGCTGCTACATGGCAGAATATTGACACTGAATATGAATGTGTCATTTGCAGATGATGGCAATCACAATTTGTCAAAGACTAGGAGGTACAGAAAAGTTTGTGTATGTGCAAAATGTTTTAAAATATACGCGTCTTTCACAAAAAAATATTTTTTAGCATGACACAGCAGCAGAACAGCCATTTAAAATTTTGGCACAGGTCCTGGCGCAGCAACAAGCACTTTTGGCACAGTGTCAAACATATCTATATGGCACATACTGTGTCAATTTTAACTGAACTAGTCAATAAATATAGAAGTTGGCTTTATGTCCACCAATAAGACATTTCGACTAGAAATTACCATAGTAGTATAATTTATGCTTATTATAATGTGTTCCCTACATGCATATTGCATTGTAGAGGCGCTTCTACAATTTAGGCTTGCAATAGGCGCTGCACATATGGCATGCATTAAGCAAAGAAGCACAAAAAAATATGCCGAACTAGAGCACTTCAGAAAGACCACATCCTAAGGCATGCCCGCTTAAACCAAAGCTAAAGGGAAGATGCCCACAGGTGTCTTCTAATGTGCACATTTTCTTTCTCCATAACCGTACACTGCAACACACCAAAGCTGATGATATTGCAACCACAACATCTGCTTCCCTAATCATGCAGGGTCGCTAAGAAGGTCCTTATTCATAAGCAAATACATGTCAGCAGTTGAGTAGATGTACTACAATATATTTTTTTAAAGTCGCACCGCCAATAACAATACTAAATACTGTGCAACTGGACATTATCCGAGAATCCTTTTCGAACCGACATCATCCTTGAGTAAGCTCCGTGCAACACTAGTACGAGGAATGCTGCAGTGCTGCACGAAGGGAACAGAAAAAAAAAGAGCAGTACAGCCGCACATTGTAACCAGTGTTTTTGGAATGTAGCACAATGGAACATCAGCCAGAAATATAGGCAATACAAACAGCATGGAAACAGTGAATTGAGAACCTATCGCTTCCGCTATATCTGTGGTTGTGGCTGCTCCATTAACTTCATGATTTATGTACTGGTTTCAGTTTTATTATGACGGCAGCATCAACAGTAGGGAGCTCTTGTTCTTATACTTCTTTAGGTACAGGCATGGCACAATTTCACGCCAAAATTATTTTTTGGAGCAGAATAGCACAGAAGTCCGCCCTTGGCATAATTTCGATCAATTGGCACAGCTATTCCACCACTACGTGGCAATTTTTATCTGCAAATCTTTTAATACATTTCTCATTTCTGTCCTCGTGCAGATTGCACTTATGACATGGTGCTAAACACAGTCTAAAATGCGCTTGGCAATGTTGCTGGAAATGAGAATACTAAAAATTTTGGGAACAATTAACTGTAGTGTTTTGTTACCCTTAAAAAATGAAAGAACAAGAAACAAAACAGTGAAAATTGAAAGCAACAATTGCTATAATTATCTGCTTACTTTTTATTATTTTGTTTGTTTGCAGCCTCTCTTCAGTGAGAAAACTCATCCGGTACACAAGCGTATTCGAACTGATTCAGCAAAATGAGTTGTTTCCAAATTCAATTTTCTTTAATGGTACATCTGTTGTGGCTTCGACGGGGCGGCCGGATGAAGGACCTATGGCATGAGGTCTGAACGTCATGCGTGCAGCGCCTCAAGATAGAGCCGGACTGCTTCAGTTGGGGACCAGACCGAGAATGATTTTATTACAGCGAGGGGAAATGCAGCAGGCAACTTACAGCGTTTGGCGCTGAGTGGCGCCCTGATTCAAATGACCCAAAACCTAGCCGTAATCCAACACAGGAGACCACAACATCCACATGTAGCAACTGACTAGTGACATTACATGCAGATGTCATTAGACACACATGACATTAAATCTACTAGTGTGAGCTGGGTCACATTAGCTTAGATGTGGAAGCTTTTTTCTCCGTAAATGTAATTGAAGGCTGACTCAAAGTTTGGGCATCTGGTGGATGTGGGAAGCCGCCATAATATGGCGACTAATTTTATCGGTATTCTCAAATAAGCAGTCATTTCTCTAACAAAGAACAGAAGACAGGTAGTGTTGGCCTAGGTAAGAATATGTATCATGCTTTATATAGATGCACATGTTATACCAAATGTGCACCCGTGAGCAAAAGTATGCAAACTGCAGGAGTGTATGCCAAGCTGCATTCACGCATCATCTGCTGCTGTGTGATGTTGCTTTTCCTTACAAGGTACACTGCTCATTGGCTAAACATCAACACAGTGATGCTTCCTGTGCTCCATCACATCTGAAATGCTGTTTCAAAGAGTGACTGCAGCAGAGCTGGTTAGCACATCTGATGCACATTGCATTTATTTGATTATTCTACGTTCTATACTGCTTTCTTTCACATAGAATGCCTTGCTTCTAGCTCGGTGTTATATTATTGGAAGTGGTTCCAATGCTTGCTGCTGCTCATTCAAACACGGTTGTGTAATTGGTGTCTTGTCACACAAATGAACTGTAGCAGATCAACATCATAGTCTATGAAAGCAACGGCAGCATGCCGACTTGCCTTCAGAGTCCTCAAGAGGTGAAAACTGCAGGTTGTGACTTCAGCCAATTATGCAACCTTATCTGTTTGCAAGGGGACAACTTTTAACGACTAGAGCAGCATGTATGCCTGGGTACTTATGTTTTCGTGCACATGGTACTGCTCCCACAGCGGTCTACGGTGATTCTTATATGTGCATTCTTTGTTGTCATACTCAATGAACAGTTCCTGTTGAAAAAGCTCTTGGAAGATGAAAGCTGTACAATGCCCCTATTTTCATTTATTAATACACTGAGTGTTCTGTTGCTTGGCAGAACACAGTGGTACCTTCATACTATGTCACTGTTCTTTGCACAACAAAGGTCAGAGAGTGCAAAACTGTGCTATGGTGGCTTGAAGGCACGGTTGGAGCATTGCTGCGGGCAACAAGCGACGCTGTGTGCAATTGACAATGATGATTGCTGAGGAAAGCACGACATAAATGCCTACATTTGAGTGGAGCCACAGCTGCTGTGGTACATTCATCACTTGTCAGCTAAAGCCAAATTTATAGCCTTACATATTATGTACAACAGGAACCAACCACTCTGCTGAAAAATGTGCACAAACTTATCTGTCCTACACGCCACACATTCAAAGGCATGGTTGTGACTGGTGCTGTAGAAGCCGCGGGGTGCCTTTTTCGTTGCTAAATACTTTTTTTCGTCGCGGTGGCAGACTGGATTTTTTACAAGTACTGCCCCAGAAGGACATATGTAACCTGCAAACAGAGGCCACATTGTAGGCCGGTCGGGTTCTAGCTTCGGTGTTCCCGTTGCCGCTTTGGTGTCCTGGCGGAGCCGCCAACAATACGAAATAATGACACGTAAACTAGTAAAATAACACGACTGCAGAAACATAATTACGCCCAGCCGCTATAGCTTGTGACACTTAGTTCAGCACTGCGGCGCCCAGCGACTTCTACACCTATCAGAACTTCGCCCATTAAAAGACGTGACTGCACAATTGCGTCCGTCATACCTGAAGCGTCGCACACGTTACTGGAGGAAAAGATGCGATGTGCGTTCTTATGTACAGTGAAAATCAAGTTAAGACGTCAGGAACAAGCGCCGACCTGCAGAAAAGAAAACGATAAGCGCTCTACAATGCGCCACGTGCGTATTGCCTACTCGATTAGATCCTCCGCGTTTTCAAGCGACGATTTGGACACGATGGAACACACAAAATTACCTGGGAGAAAGTAGCACGTCACACGACGCAAGAATCGTTGAAGCTGCTTGAACTGCAGATCTACGGCGAGCTAAGTTGACCATCAGCTGCACAAGAAAAGACGGCATACATGAAGCCAACACTTAAGAAAACTTGCGCTCAATAAAAGACGCAGGTCACAAAACATACCTGATTAGTATTACGATGTGTCAACGTGGTGATGCCAAATCGCACGCAGAAGCAACACGGACAGGGCACTACAGCACAATCAACATGACAACATGACAACTGCAAAAAGCGCTAATTGCATTGTTCCTTTTCTAAAATGCCCCTTGGCGCGAAACCAACGAATCGCGGCGAAACGAAAATCTGGCGCGAGTGAAGGTACGCGCGTTGGCCAATGCTGTGGGCGAGAGTGATCGGTACTTATGGAGAGATGTGAGAAGTACCTATTCTAACTGGAGCGACTCACTTACGCCGACGTTCTCGAAGAAGTGTGACAGGGGGCGCTATTGCACATCACATTTAGCCGCATATTTGCTGTTTTTATTTGCCGCTGAGAAACTTGGCGAAGAATAAGCAAAGTTGCAGTTATAGTTTCATGGCGGTTATATTGAGTCGCATATTCGCTGTTTTTTATCAGAGTCCCACCGTGCGTTTTCGATCGCGATAGATCCTGATCCGGATCGAATTCCTCGTTTTTTTTTTTGAGATTGTCTCCATTCCGCAGCTTGCACAAAGGAGCCAATCGGGATTTGAAAAATTCGAGAGCGATGGGGCTCCATCGTCGTTGAAAGGCCTCGCGTGACCGCAGTACTATTATTTGTTTCAAAGGCTTGGTAAAGAACCAAAAATAGTTGAAAGCTGAAACGAATTTGCAATAAAGCATTGCCATGGGAAGTGGATATGGTGAACTTAGACGGATTAAAATAGTTGCAACCTGTTCTTTCACTTGCAGTTAAAGAAAGATGTACACTCACCGTTCCGCCTGTGAATGACGTTGTCGGTGTTATCCGAGTCTTCGTTTCTATCCGTCGCTGAGAATCAGCTATACGTGACTTGCGACACAATTCCCCAGCCAGTGAGCTCTCCCGAAGCAAAATTATTTTTTCAGTACTTACATTGTCTCATGGCAAAAGAAAGAAAAATGCCCGAAAGAAAAATACAGGTGTACAGAAAAGACGACGAGCAACAAACCGAAAAACGAGTTGTGGCCGCGCTATTGATGATCGTGAACGACCACGGATGTTCCATTGATGAAAAGAGTGAGATCGCGCCTTCAATGTTGGACCATCGCTTTGAATCGAGACGTTGAAATAATTAATTTTGGCCGCCCGATCCACAAAGACGCTCGCCTGGTGTTGATGAACACACACACACACACACACACACACACACACACACACACACACACATATATATATATATATATATATATGCACATACAGCGCCGATGTCATTGTCAGAGCACCATGCAGCAGCTGAGCGGTGCAAGTTTGTTTTCATTGGAGATTGGAACGTGTATCCACCACACTTCGTCCACTTACACATATATGTTGTATTATAATCTGCACAGCGTTTACACCGAATAATATATATATATATATATCTATATATATATATATATATATATATATATATATATGGAGAGAGAGAGAGTGCGCGTCAATCTATATCTATACGATCTGTTATTGAAGCTTTCGGTAGAAGGCTGAGTCTGCACGTCTCTTCATAATGTGTACAGTTCGCCTGTTCAATAAATTGTTCTTGGATGGAACTCTGCGAGTACAAGTGCATGCTCATTTAGACAGCATGCGGGTATATAGTTTTCGTCGCGAAAATACGGATGTTCGCATAATAATAATACGGAATTCCGTCTGTTTCGTGCAAAACGGGGCAGTTACCGTAATAATACGTGCAAAATGTCCGTTAAGCTGAAAACGGAGAGCACTTTCCGTATTTTAACGGCAGTTTTTGCAGTTTTTTGTGACAATGACCGATTTTCCGTTTTTTTACTTGCAGTCCTCCGTATAATGACGGAAATCCCCCGTATAATTACGGAAATTTTTTACAGTGTAGAGCGTCTAGACCGGAAGGTTTCTTAGTATTATAATATAGCATTCATCATTGCTTTTAATGTTTACAAAGCTCTTGCAAAAGACCTAAAGGACAGGAATTACCACAGTTCACAGGCGTGAATAATACATTGATTCGGCAGCTTTAACTGTATTATTAGGCTATTGCTATGAAACTTGGATATCGTTTTTTGTCGTGAATTTGCCGTTGTAAGCACGATACTTTCACTTTTCAAAGTATAGTGATCTTAAACAATTCTTGCAAAAACTTTAACGGACTAAATCAGTATAGCACTTCGAGCTCTCACTTGGATTCAGCATTGTCTGTGAAATGCAAGAAACCTCATCAAATTTGGCGGAGTGGTTGTCGAAAATACCTATAGTTCTTCATTGCCATCTATTTTTGCCATCTATTTAGATAGGAGCCCCCGATCAGCAATTGCATCTTAGAGTCAGTACGTTATCTCACCTAAATTCATGCTTTTGCTTCAATATGACTGTTTGACTTTGCAAGTCGGTTATATTCAGCCAAATACCTTGTTATGAATGCAAGAACTTGCAATAATAATGCGCGCATACGGATGCCAATTATCTTACCATATAAAACCATTTAAAACGATACGATTGCGCGCAAAGTTAAATAAAACAGAAATAAAAACCTAGAGACACCCTAGGCAACAAACGCAAAATATATTCAAATCTGTGCACTATTTTTTTTGCTCCCATGAAACAAAACCTTCTCAGTGCGACTGTTCCCGGTAGCGACTTTTGTAGGAACCACTGCGGTTGGCAGCCTCAAATTTATTGATTGGGGACATAGGCAACATACCACCCCAAAGAAGGAATTAAGGGACAGTGACGAGCATAAAACAAAATGCTAACTTTGAAGCGCACAGAAAGCGCTATCTCGCTATAGACACATCTTGTAGGGGTTGTAAATTACTTCAACAGGATAGTTCTATTGTTGCAACGTGAAATTCAGTAGATGATTGAATTAATGAACCACTATGGTGATGCGAATTAGCACATTTGTGCTCTTTCTGATCAGGAAACATTTCGCTCGGCTTGGAAGCAGCCCAGAGGGCTGTCACGAGAATGAGCACGGTGTAGGAGATTTCTTTTGATGTTCTAGAGCTTGCAGACTCCCCACAGCATCACGTTGCAAATGGCTCCTTATTTCCAAGTATGCGAGTTAAACGTGCTTGCTTTTCTTCCTGAGTTATATTATTGTAGTTCTGCCCACCGCTGCCGGGTAAAGTGCTTGACGCGGAACCGACACCGATGCTATTTTCATCGGCGCTGCCTGGACAGAACTACCTACTGTCGCCTGATGATGGAATAGGTGTGCTCTTGGAGCTAAATGACCTTGAAATTCGCTAATGTCAGTCCACAGAAAACGAATTAGGAGAAAATCTCGCGAACATCTCGATACTAAAGAAGGCCAAATAAGTGATGTTGGGCTTGCGACGTGTGCAGGAACGATCACTTATGGCTTTAATGTCACCCGTACGGTAACTTTCCGCTGAAGAGTGCATGAAGCAAATTTCTTTTACCAGTAAAGTACATATTTACTCACTTCGCAATTCCTCGCAAATAAAATACATAAAACCTCTTTGCTTATAATGAATGGTTCCTTAAAACGGCTCTATAGTATGAAGTACCTACCAATATCAATGTCACGTTTATTGATGTGCGATTGTATCAACTCTATGGTTTTGCTAATCCAAAGTTGCTCTACATCACTGCCCGCTACTGAAATATGTCTGATTATGTTCATGTAACCATGCCCGGAATTTAAGTTGGCTCCGGAGAATAGCAAATGCTCCTTACCAAGAAAGACTCCTATTGCTGGCATCGAGCTTGTTCTACAGTGCATATGCGTCATTCTTTTTAAAATCTGTGTCCGGAAAACGATGTCTAGGATTTAGTATTGTCCCATCGTTCTTCTTGTCATCATTGTTATAACGCCTGTTCTTTTGTTTGTGATGCATACATGCCTCAGCGCTGCCAATGAGCAAAAGGTAGTAACATAAGATGTCAATTGTTTTCGAAGCTCGTTTTTTTGTTGTTGCCTTCAACAGTTTTACACAAATTACGTGCATTTAACCATGCTTTTGATTTACCCCTTCGAACCACTTACCCAATAACAGTTGCCGCCTAAACTTTTTAAGGGGAAGTATCGGGGTGCGAAGGAAGATATAGTGACCGGTCATTTGCGCGTTTGCGAGTTAAACGTGCTTGCTTCTCTTCTTAAGTGACATTGTGGTACATCTGCATATTACTGTCTCTTCTAGTGCACGACGTAGACGCAACACCCACGTATTTTGGTGCAGACATGTCTGCACTCTTAGAGCAGTAGCAGATTGGAAAATGGCAAGCGGCCCCCGTGTCCAATAATTGCACCAATGAGCACGCCTTCTCCCCAGGTGCGCGCCATTTGGGCGGAACAGCTGCGAACCCGTCGCCAGAAGGGTGCTGTACGTCGCACTTAGTTGCGAGTGTTGTGGCTTTGATACCCAGAGGATCTGAGAACCCAAAATTATCGTAGGGTCTTCTGACTCACTCTAAACGAAATCTTACTGCATAGATCATATATATTGGCCATTTTCGAACTCCAAAATTAGGGTATCACTTAACAGTCCTCGCAAAACGCACAAGTGGAGATTTATTTTAGTTTGAGACAAATAACTGTATATACCCTATATATTGTTGTTCAATTATAGCTGGTATTATATGTAGTTTGTTATTGTAGCGCGGGAGCGTTATTTTCTAGTGAGAGCCAAGTAAAGGAAGATCACTTTGCGTGACCTTGCTATAAGCTTCCTACAAAATCGTTCCCCTTAACACTAGAGTGAGACCCCTCTCCGCGTTTTCGTGGGGCTTCACGAAGTTTATTATATATGGAGTGGCTATAGTGGAAAAGAACAATATTGGGTGCGACTACCAATCCTGCCGCCAAAGAAGCTGCCTTGTTAATGTCCTTAATATATGTCCAGCTCAAGTAAAATTGGAAGCATGGTACATTTTATATTGGCGATGGCTCCTTTTTATGTAATCTATTGTTGTGGAATATGTTATCCAATAGTGTATTCAGGCGGGTTAGCTGCTTACCGCAAAACTCAATAATTTTTATTTAGACCGAAAAGACAATTTATGCTGAAGATCGGCCACATATTTTATACTTCAAAATTAAATACAAAGATTTAAATGCAAATGGTGATGACCCAATCTTCACGGGCTGCCATTAGCAGCATTGAATCTGATAAAACAATTCTGCGATAATTTTCTGTACAGATAAGTCAAAATGGCTGTATCGTCACGTTGTAGCTACGGTGAGGGACACAGCAGCAAACCTTAGTCACGAAAATTGCCCTTTATTTGGCGAACTTTGGCACAGAAAATAAAGCATATCGCAAAACCAAGCGTTTTCTCGTGCCTTCTAGTCAGAAATATCGCAGTTTTAACAACGTAGGTTGTTACAGGCTCACTCCAATAGCTATTTTGTTTGCTGATGCTCTCCGCCACTACCGCCGCTGGGGTTAATCGCAGCTACCACCAGGAATAAGAAAACACACGCAGTTCCCAGCGGGATTGAACCCGGGCCCCCTGCGTGGGAGTCAGCTACTCTACCACTGTGCCTCGTCACTGCTTGCTAGCTGCTACAGAAACATACCCCATACAGAGGTCCAGCGCTCGAGGAATCACACGATGCGTAATGCGCGCTGCATCAAATCCAACTTGTGCGAATGCTTCCTAGCGACGACACGTCCCATACGTCTGCACGTGTGTTGTGAATGCCTTCACAGCGCAGATATCTGCCCTCACCTCAGCACCAGTGTTGGCGCTTTTAGACCCAGCCGCAAAACCAAAGCTTCGCACCGTCACAAATCGCCGTTGCATTGGTGCTATTCTCCCGCCTCCGATCGGTTCTCTTCAACGCACGTCGAACCAAAGTCCCTTTATGATTGTCGACGCAGGGATGCCTACTTGCCTCCGGGCTCAATAGTCCAGCTCTGGGTTCTTTCTTATTGTGTTGGCATCTGCGAGAAGCTCCTGTTACGCTATGTTAAGCCAATTGACTCCTGCGCCAAATAACACCGGTCATGTATGAAGTATCTTCGCTGTCGTCTAAGTCATCAACTGCCGCCAAGTGACATTGTACATGTTTCCCGCCTTGAACTTTTTAACTCGGACACGCGGTGTGAGCCATAGCAAGAACCGAGACAGTGGTTCACCGGGGGTTTTGTCATGGATGAGCAATGAGGACGACAACCATTAAGGCATGACTGAATGCTCGCTTTAGGCGGAAGCCAATACGTTTTTCCTGTGTATCTTCACGAGTACAAGCCAGTTACTGCTACTCCTCGTAAGAACAACAGTAATGTAAGAACTGCTGTACCACCACGCTGTTTGTAATGGGCAGCAAGAATCAAGCAATCTCCCTTTAAGTATTACAAAATAACAATTGGTATAAAGTTTGTAAACAGGGATATGGTGCCTCAGAAAGGCTGGCCAATGTTTCGATAGGAGGACCGATCTTCGTCGAAAGCGGCCTCGTCATCCTCGGCGTGTTAGTTTTAGAGGGTTAGTGCAGTGACGTCACATGTGGGTGTTGTCACTGGCGGCTGGTTTTAAAGAGAGAGACTACCAGAGGAAACAAGCGCTGTCGTCCGACGTCTGTGAGCTTCATTCCCAAGACGAGGGGACAAGAGTGTGAGTGGGCATGCGGGGAGAAAATAAAAGAAACAAAAGCAGAAAAAGAAGAAAAAGAAAAAAAGGAGAAAAAAAGGGGGTGGGTGAAGCCAGGGCGTCACCAAGACAGAAAAGAACGAGGGAGAGTTAAAGAAAAAGAAAAAGAAAAACAAAATTTTTAAGAAATACGGGGGCTTGGGAGCGTGTTGGGATGCCAGAGGTTAGGAAGCATTCAGGGGGAGTCGTTGGCGCCATGTTGTTGTGGCATTAGAAGGGCCGGTCAGGCGGTCAGTGCGCGAGTATCACAAAGGACAAAAAAGAAAACCACACACACACAAATACAAAAAAACATGAGTTGAAAGTGGCCTGGGTAGCATAGCACCAATACGTCGAGTAGTTTTGAAATAGCTAAGATGGCGACGAGGAGTCTGCGATGCAATGTATGGGATGACTGAAAGGCAGCGGCATGGTCTTTCAAGGGGCATTGCCCCAGTCGCTCAGCGCCAAACTACAAAGAGGAAGTTGGGAACCAATCCCTGTGGCCGCCCCAGGTGCTCAACATGCAAACACAATCTACTACTACAGTAAAAATTACAACGTCGAATTACACAAACAAGGTAACTTCAGCTTTCACCTGCACATCAAGCAACGTAGTCTACTGTCTAGAATGTGCCGCTTGTAGCAAACAATACATAGGTGAGACTGGACAACAAATTAATACAACACTCAACGGTCACCGCGCGGACACAAAACACAATTTACCCAAAGCAGTAGCCAGCCACTTTAATGAACATGGTCATATATTTGACAAAGGAAGGCTCTATATACTACAAACAAATTTCCGTTCCCCTCGCGAAAGGAAGTATACGGAATCATACCACATACACAAGTTTAATTGTCTACACCCGAGAGGAATTAATTTGGCACGCGGCAACTTAGAATCTTTAAAAGCGGTAACTTAAATCTGAAATTCTCATATCATCAACCAAGACACAAAACACATTAGGCCACCAGCTAACCTTAATTCTTAACCTCACCTACTCTTCCATATGGAGAAAATTTTTTTTTCCTTTCTACTACTCAATTTGATGTACCCATTCAGGTTTTCACGTCTATACCAACTTTACGACCCCCTTCTGCCATGTACACTTGCCCCCGCCCGCTTCTGCGCGCGTCACCCTCCTGTTTGTTATTCCGGTTTCGGTCCCCCGTCCCCCCTCTCTTTTCCCTTCGTTTTTCTTTTAATCAATTTTTTTGAAACGCGCTCATCAACACATTCCGAAGTCAATATGCCTTTTTCAGTGCCTCAACCCAGAGTATCACCATTTCTGGATGGCGCCGTAACGGCACCTACGTTGAGCAAGTGGGGCAATGCCCCTTGAAAGACCATGCCGCTGCCTTTCAGTCACCCCATACATTGCACCGCAGACTCCTCGTCGCCATTTTAACTATTTCAAAATTACTCGACATATTGCTGCTATGCTACCCAGGCCACTTTCAACTCATGTTTTTTTTGTGTTTGTGTGTGTGTGGTTTTTTTTTACTTTTGTGTTACTTGCGCACTGACCGCCTGACCGGCCTTTCTAATGCCACAAGAACATGCCGCCAACGACTCCCCCTGAATGCTTCCTAACCTCTCGCATCCCAACACGCTCCCAAGCCCCCGTCTTTCTTAAAAATTTTGTTTTTCTTTTTCTTTTTCTTTAACTCTCCCCCGTTCTTCTCAGTAGTGCCAAGAAGGAATACTGACACAAGGAATAGAGTAAATGTGTTTGCGTACTAAAGTATGCCATACCGCATATCTTATTAGGCCTATTGGGAAAAATACTAGCATAAATGGTAACACAGAGAATACAGGAAATATATAAGTATGTAACAGAGTAATAAAATATCATATCAATAGAATTGCACTAGTTAGATAATAAGCAATTAAAAAATTCAACGGGAAATTGTTCATTGAGTAATGCGCTGCAATGTGAAGCTGAAATAATAGCAGGATAAGTTTGTTCATGACCCAACAACATAACTGAATAAGAATTTAAATGAACGTACTGCAAAATAATTTAAAAAAAAATAGATGACGTAGAAATGTTAATGTGGGCTTCGATATATCTTACGGAACCATACACGATGTGAATTGTGCCACATTTTTCCACAATCGTCCAAGAGTGACAGAAGCCTTATCACTGCGTGTGAGGATCTTCAGCGAAGAAATCGCTGTCACCCTTCTTGAAAACCCGCCGATGGCTCCGGCCAAGACAGTACAACCTTGGCTGTGGAAGCAGATAGATTGTGACGCATCTTTTGCCGAAGTGACAAAGAAGGCTCCTGAAATACACACAAAAACGCACTTCTTGCAAGTTCAATCAATGTACTCCTGCCCAGAATTTAACATTGGTGCGTCATTATTCCACGGAGGCGTTTCCTATGCTGGAGTCGGCCCATCCTTCACGGAATCCGGCTGTTTTCACACGGAACCAAGTATTTTTACCGTGGAGGCCTACGCACTCTCATCGGCTGTACCACACATCAAGTAAGTAAAACTACAACAGGGAATAATATTTTCACATTCATTAGGCGTTGTCGAAACCATAATTTCCCTACAAAAGAATAACACTCCTACCTTTACTGAACTTTATTTCAACCTCTGCTATTTGTGCGCATCTCATGAATATGTATTAAGCTGTCTCTCTGGTCACAGAGGCAAGCTTGCCGACGGTATAGCCACATCACTAAATACAAAATTCTTCTTCTGTCCGTAATTCTTCTATACCTGTCCCCGTCACAGATTGAAAGCCGTTTCTGCGCAGTAAACTGAGGGGCCATTGGCAACGTACATGGAACTCTGAATGACTTCATGTTATTAAGCCAAACACACGAAGAAAAATACGACAGACTGAGGTTTCTTTCAGCCGCTTTAGGATAGATAATACTTATGCCGATCACGCTTACATATTAACCTTTGATTATTCGCCGGTCTGGAAAAAATGTGGCAAGCCGATTAAAGTACCGCAAGTCTTGTTAGATTGCAGAGAAATAGAAGCTCCACGAAGAAAATGCTTTTTGCCAGCATATAGCAACGCATACCCCTCCAACCCGAAATATTCTTCGGAATTGAACGAATATTGGACGGTAATTCAGTTTTAACGCTCTCACGAGTTGTTAGAAAATTGAACGCGATCTGACCAACGTATGTACTGCGCACGCTCTCACTAGAAATCGCTACTGCGATAGCATTTTTGCAAAGCCCGTGATTCCTAGCCCTTGCGTTCAAAAGCTTACTGATGAGAAACGAGTGCCACTGTTTCCCACGTGTTTAGTAAGTCGTCCCTTGCTAACGGAGCATTTTTGTTATTAGCATACGTCACTAGTCATCATTATATTATAACCTCTACATTTTACCCACTTTAGAGCGACTGATATTTCTTGCGTCTCTACAGACAACTTAAATTTAACATTCACATCCTAATTCACAACCTGACATTTCTCGCCTTATAGCGTCGACATTTCATTTATTATCTTTTGCTTGGCGCTCTTCGGCCACATCTCGCCCTTGAGCCAAAAACACCCGCAGGTTATCATATTTCACGCGCAGCAGTTTCATATACTATAAACTCTATGCAAACACGCAGAAATATTAAGCAAATGTTGCATGCGATATTAGGGATGGTGAGTCACATCTTGCACACATCGCTGTGTCAGCGTGCTGCATTGTAAGTGATCTCACGACATTATAAAAAGTCAAACGTGTTTAGAACGAAGACATTTACAACGGAATGAACCGTATAGCAAAAGATTCCGTACGTCCTCACCAATATTTTCTGATTTATATGTATTGTGAACGCCTGTACAGCAATCGGACCACTACAGTGAATTTGCTTGCGCATCTGAGATACTTAGGCGTCCCTCACGACTTATTTCTGGCTTTACAACGAACAACCGTTGAAGCACCACGATTGCCTTCGGGAGCAGGCACTGAGCTGCGGTGAGTTCTAGTGCGTGTCTTTGGCACATAGCGTTTCAGTCCTGCTGCGCAGCCCGAGGAAATATTTACATTGTTCGCCGCTTGTTTCTGCACAGGACAAGCTGTCACGATTCATGAATACGCCACAGTTAATGACGATGATCTTGTAGAAACTGGCGCCCTACCATGAAGTCAGAGCTGCCAGATACGAGGTGGAAGCGGATGCTGATCAAGCCAGCAGTTCTTAGCACGCTTTGAACGAACCCAAAATTTAAAACGTAGGCAATAGTGGCGTTCACCATCCTGAAGCTGCACTCTGGATTACTTCTGATTTTTCCCCAAGGTGTTTGCTACAATGCCGGCTGCATTCGCATTCTTCTTGCAACAAAGTATACCGAAGAAATGGGCGTCTTATTTCTGTAAATATCAGTCATGTACATGCTATGAACACACCTAACCTGCTTTGACTGGTATGGTATGCCGTACATAAAACGAACTGAACAGTGCAACGATGAATTTCTGCCGTAAAAAGGCGTTCAACAGTTTTGTCTAATGATGCTATCGCACAAGGGGATTGATTTAAAGATACAAATATATATTTATGGTGACGATGCACAGATTTTGGGAAATCGGTCATGTCCCGCTAGGAAAAGAAGTACATGAACTGAAAAGTCAAATCGCGAGCATAGAAACAGCATACTCAACATGACTATACAAGTCGTTCAGCCACTCGTCAAAGAAATGAACCAATGGACGTGGGACATTTCTGTAAACAATCTACGCCTAGAAAATGTCACCCATCCGTATGCTTCCGCATAGCCTGTGAACTATCTACAGGGCTTGAAATGGTGACTGTAGTATCAGTCATCACGTGGAGCGAAGCTGATGTATTCTGCCTGATGGGAGGAACGCGCACCTTCGCCGACGAGGTTGTTCAGACATTGGTTCGCTTTTTGCACGTATTTGCTGCCGCATTAGAGCGCGTCGTACACTATAGCAACTACATTCCCAACAAAAGGTTGAACGTGCTCCATAAAACATGATTCAACACTCCGCGGTTGCTTTGTGGCTATGGTGTTGGGCCGCTAAACACGAAACCCCGGGATCGAATCTCGCTAATCGAAAACATCCGTGCACTTAAACTTAGTGCATGTCAAAGAACCGCAGGTGTTCCAAATTTCCGGAGTCCCCCACTATGGCCTGTCTCTTCATTAAATTGAGGTTCTTGCACGTAAATACCCACAATTAAATTTTTTAAGCATGATTCATATCTGCTCTCTCCACAGGTTGGCCGTTCACATAGCGTTGTCTGTTTCTCCGGTGAGGAGAAAGGCGTATATCCGGCCATCAAAAAACCACCATAGGTCATGACCATGTATTGATGGTAAGCAATTACTCAGGACAGTGAATTTGAGAATCGACATCTAACAATTTTCAAACAAATGCACCTTGTTATTCTGTGCTAATGCAGTATTGCCTGAAACCATATTTTTTTGAGTTCTTAAATTATTTCGCTAAAGAAACAACAAGCTGTTTTCGCTATATTTCCATGCAGTCATCAAGCATATATACTGTTTTCATTTTTAAAAAATGTTCCATTTTCTAAGCTGACTAACTCTCCGCTTTATCTGAGACCACTCGATAAAACTCGCAAAAATGGGATCGGTAGAGTGTATTTTGAGCTAACGTAATTGTCTGCATCAGCCTGGTTTTAAATATTCGCGGTGTTTCTTGTCTTCAAGACGCCTACCAGCCATCATCTTCTCCTAAAGTCAGAGGAGCAGAGCGAATATGCTCAAACATGCACTTATAAGTATATCAATCTGCTACCGTGGTTTGTGATAGATGACATGCAAAGCATTTGCAATGCACACGTTAGTTTTGGAATCAGAATTTGAATTCGTATTTTGAATAAAGTTCATGCAATTTGTGACATCTTTACCACCTGCTGATCATGGCTCTCTGACGTCACTGTTCGTGTTAGAACCAGAAATTGTCAAAATAGCCGCTGCTTGAGGCTGCATCCTTAGTTACTTCTGTTGATAACTTACATTTTTACACCACGCCGAAAAGATGGCGTCATTTTTATGAGGACTCCATTCAGGAAAAAGAAGATCTGCTTATTTTACGATGTTGCCGTGAGAACCGCCACAATTCCTGCTGCATATTTTGTCTTTGGTAAGTTATTCTATGCGTACTATCGGCCACGCACATCTTGCGAAAAAAGTTTGCCGAAGCGGTTGTACCTTCATGCTAGCCAAGATTGAATCCTACAGCAGGCGAAAAATTATCAATCCCTAAATTCATAGACCATTTCTCCATCAAGCAAAAGAAAACCAGCAGTGTTGAGCGATAGCTTTGCTCTGGACTTTCTGCGACAGCAGACTTCTGCCACATTGGATGTCGCCATCGTGTTGTTAGGTTGCTTGCGCCTAAAATATTTTCTCTCATTCCCGATTACCACAATTCTGAGAGGCTACCTCACTGGCGAGATGGTTCCAAGAATGGAAATAACGATTTGCAAAGCAACAATATTATGAAATAATAATACACATTTCTCTTAAAATTTTTAAATTACAGGTTTGTAGATAATTCATCCTGTGGCGGTATGTCTTCAACAGTAATGATATAGTTTGCAGGAAACGGTGGTTGGATTTGAAGAAGCCATCTGGCCATTGGCAACCTCAGATGCTCTAACATTACGATGGATGTCACTAGCTGAAGAACAGTGATTTTTCACATGTGGTAGTTGGGTGAAATAAAGATTTCTTTTCCGACCATACTTACGTTCTTGTTTTACTTGTCTACTCAACTGGCCGTCCATACTTTTACGCTGACGACAGGGCGACAGTGAGTGCCACTGTCGTCGATGGTAGTATTGTGTCGTCATCAGGCCTGCACTTCATCCTAAGCTTCAGCGAAGAAAGGTGAGCGTTTGAAACAACACTTCGGCTACCGTGGCAGGTGGGATTGAGAATCATGTTACTGCTGCTTTCTGCATTTGGGAGCCCAAAATACGAACCATTGCGCTGTTGCATTCTAAAGTGAAGAGCTCTTAATGCCGGCCCACAAGGAACGTCCTTCTGGCGAAAAAGCGGCGGCTGGCTGCAAGAACGTAGCTGTTGGATGCCAATTAATGCGGGCTTGATATTGAACAGCCGAACGCAAGTGGGCAGCTTGTTACAACCAGGGCTTCACTTTATCCGACATCCGGTCGTCAAAATTTGACGCACCCTGATACACTCGCAACGTTCTTTGCTCAAAGTTGATGCGATGTATCGCACTACGGCGAGAGTCATAATCGATCGTATTGCTATCTCGACCCATAATATCCGAGAATTCTGCTCAGTTTTTTAATATCGTGCAGGCATTGAAGTTCACGAGGTGCCTTCAATACAGGTTATGGCACTCCTCCTTACGCCAGCGGTGTAAGACGCCAGTGGCTTCCAGGACGATGTTTCTGTTGCGCTGGAAGCAGCTGCCGCACGTGCGGTGTTGTGCTAACATCTCGCAAACGCGTATTTTTAAAAACCATTTTAGAAACTTTAAGATGCTGGTGGTGCGAGTCGAGTAAGTTTTGGAGTGATAAATTGGGGGTGAGACGCCTAATTACTCACGTACCCGGCCTCCCTCACCAGCGTTCATCAAAGCCCCTATTCATCAGACCGGGCAAGCTCTGCTTTTTTCCTATCATTTTTAAGAGGCAAGCATAATGAAGCAAAGATGAATACTACTGTGGACTACATGAAGAAAACTTCATATGGGGCACTCAACGAAATTAAGCATCAGGAGCTCGAGTGTTGCTTCAAACAGCACAACAAATGTTTTGACCAGTTGGAGATCCTGTACAGCTGGTTATGCGTTCTTTTTAAAGAAGTAGGTGGCTTGTGTAATATAAGAAATTGCTTCTTTTCTATTGAGTATAGTCAATTTATTTTCTTGGTCTCCTATCATATCCCAAAGTTCAACAAGAGACCGAGACGATAGCTTGTTGTATCGGTGTAAAATTTTACGCAGATTTGTAAGCTTGCGATTTCAAATGTTGCAAATTAGTACGCAAATAACATCGTGTGATGCCACCCTCACACCTATCATTATTTTCCGCACTTCCACTATTCAGTGAAAGTGTTAAACGGTCCTCTTTTGTACGTTCAATGCCAGAGCTGTCCGTAAAGTTTAATCTGTGCATAATGAATCCACCAGATGGGCTAGATTCCCAGCTCTTTTGCCATCATACGTCGTGCAATGTGAAGGGATGCCAAAAATCGCTTGTAATTATTTAACGCTTCCATAGATCAAGTATGACGACATCGGCAGAACAAAGCTCCAAGCTATGGCGTTTTATAGATGTCACAAGAGTAAATTTCGCGACTTCTTTCCTTTCAATGCTTAACTATTGCATGCTAGATACATAAACGACCTTTCGCATGATACTTTAACACAATTGGAAATTGATAATGGAGTCCTGGCCCATAGTACCATGCGGGTAGACAAAGCAGGTACGTACCTTGTCTCTAAGAAGAAATCGATACCTTATATATAGCAGCTTCCTGACGTGACATCGCTATTTGAGAGAGAAATATAGGTGAATATTTTGCTCTACGTAAGTTTCTGGTAAATTCGCTGGCAACTGTTATGTATTATCATTCTCTATCAGTAAGCCCAAAACTCTCTTCATCCTGAGACACTAGTGTTATTCATACATTCGCGTAATCATCTGCAATGATTTTAGGGTTTGCTTGCATTGCGCACCAGGTCTCACTGCCTTGTTTTAAATAATATGTCTGGCACACTTGCGGAAGCGCCATTTCCTGACCTAATTTTATGAATGCAGCTGCCTTCGACTCATTCAACTACTAGCATAGGTTTACAAGTTTCGATTTTGGAAGATACTACAAAAATGACATATTTATTAGACCTAAATCGTCGGTACAATTCATGTTATTTCAGACGTAATTCCAAAGCTTGTGTCAGTAAACTGCCAAGCTGTATTTAACACTTTATTTTTCTGGACAGGTGTTGTCTGATAACCTCTCACCATATATGCTACATCCCTTTGCAGTGTCCATCGTCTTCCAGAGCACTTGCAATGAAAACGCACCGTATTTTTTGACACTGGATTGCCCTGGAGATGCTGGCGCGCGCTGGGAGTCAGAGGGACACCGGTGAGATTACTGGAAAAGAGCGGAGCCACACTGGAAGTAGACGCTGGTTTTACTGCTATGACATTGGGGCCACCTGGTATGTTCTGGGATAGTGTTTATTCTCACGGGAGTTAACTGACTCCTACCAGAAACTGCGCTGGTTGCCTTAGTGCCGCACTAGTTCCAGTCTGCTAGGATCATAGAGCGCTTTTGAATAAGAAATGCTTGATGAAATCTTATCGGGAAATTATAGTCGATTGTCCTTAACATTGCTATATTTACAGGTCATGAGTGTCGGTTTTGTCTCACAGCTTGGAATAAAGCCGAGTGAGCTGCTCCGTTAAAATATGCACATGTAACACTGCAGACTATCTGTTTCATTTCGTTTTTGAGTTTGCGGATTTCTATGTTCTAGACTGAAAATACGCAAGGGCAAATAACGCCTGACTCTACATCTTTATTTCTTTTATGTTTTTATCCGTTTGGCGTCAACAAGGGCTCATATATTGCTTAGCCGCAGTGCTCGTTCAACTTTCGTGCGCGTTCAACGCCCTTACGTCAGTATCCATGACGTGTTCCAGTAATGGCTTTATATTTCTTTGTAAACGAAGGCACAATTGATGACTGCGAGTTGTGGGCGTGTTGTCGAGTCGACATGTAAGAAAGGAGCACAGCAGTGGTTCGGACGGGTTCCAATTGGGGACGCCTGCCGCTGACTGATATTATCGCACAGACAAGAAAATTGAGGCAATTTCTGCACTTCAACATTCCCTAGAATATTACAAAATAATAGTAAAAACATTCTAATGCTCAAATGCAGACGTTTTAACATTCACCAAGTACCCGTGCCGAGATTTTGCCCTTCCACTGAAAGTTAGAACCAGCGAATCTGCTGAGTCCTTCTACATGCTATCGATCTGTCTGGGCTCAGGATTGAAGAAGTGTAACGAGGAAAAATGCTCTGCAGTTAAAATTGTTTTTTACAGTGTAAGCCGTAAAAGCTATGAACGCTGATGTGACGAGCTAAGAGCATACGTGTATGTGCTCTCGCCGAATGCTGCCAACCGCACTAGCCGACGCTTCGCTAAAGGAACTAAATGTCTGACTACTGTTACCGGGACTGTGGAGGTAGCATGGCCGTGGCGGTATGCAGCTTGACCAGTGGTTGTCGGCTCGCACCGCTGGCACCAGTTGTTAGAAAATGCGCATTTTTAAGCGGCTTACGAGTCTCCAGGGAGCCATGCATAGGAAACGGTGGTGACGTAACGGTGAACAAGGAACATTTAATTACATCTTTACAGAGCGCTCAGCTCTATAAGCATCCTGGTGGAGAGAGACATGCACTCTAGCTTGCTCAAGTCTGCTGAAGTCCGCTGGCGGGAGCATCCTATAGAGAGTATCGAACGCCCTTGCTCAGGTTGAGATAGCGAACCCTCTGCGCTCTTGCGGCCGCCGCTCGTTACATGGTAACCAGTTCAACGGATTTTCTAACCGCCACTGACCAAACAGAGGGAAAGGTATTGACGCGCACACAAGCACACCGCCGCTGCCTTCCTTGGCGAGGAGAAGAAACACACGAAGCTTAAAGGAGGCCTGAACCACCCCTCTGGCTTGGTGAAGTAACATAGTCCGCGGGTAGCATATGCTGTTGTGAACATCTCAGCCAAGTTCTGCTGTCGTACGCGATCCCTGGACCTCGCAAGCGGTAGCGGTGAAATTCTGGGCTTGTGATGAGGCAGCGCAGGATGCCATGGTTTGGGCCTCTTGGTAAGTAAGAGAGGAGGAGAGCAAAATGAGTCTTGTAGAAATAGTCAGGAACATGGATGAAAATAATTGGGCAGCTAAAGGGCTGCAGTATGTGCACCTGAAACGCGTGGAAATTGAATGGACGAAGAGGCCAAGAAAGTTAGCAACCAAGTACAGGGCCGCTGAAACGGTAAATCAAAAAGCAGCATCCATCAAAAAGAAAGTGAGAAAAATAGAGTGAATTCGATGCAAGGAATGAAAACAACAAAAATTAATGGGGATTTACAAGCATGAGAAGAAAGAAATTAGAAGAAAAAATCTGCACGACAACACAAAGGGCAGTCATTGGCTTGCTATTTGAGGCTCGAACTGGTTGCCTAAGAACAAATTCATAAGAGGATCAAATATTCGCAACAGGATGAGGCGTGTGCCTGGTGCAGAGAAAATACGGTGACCACTCAGCACATCTTAAGCGGAATCCGAAGATATCCACCCAGTGAGGTCCGTGGGCAACGTAAACCCTTCAGAACGTGGATTTAAAGTGGACAGAAAGACCAACCAGTCAGCATTAGAGATGAGAAAGAGACGTTTGGTGCAACAAAATGGCAGTGGCTTCGCTTGGCTATGCCAGGAAATACGTAGCGAAAGCTAAGGCATACCATGGTTAGCCCTGGGTAATCTTGATTGCAAGTCCAGGCTAGTCTGGTCATCTAGCTATGTTGCGGCGTTTAGCCAGTCCTTCGGCGCGCTGTTCGTCTGTTTTCTGGGCGATTCGCTTCCTCGTCGTCTCGTTCCGATGTAGATTCCAGGCCTCCTCCTGCTTATCACAATTGTCGCCTTCCATACTGCCGCCTCAACTGTCGTTGCGGGACACATGAGCTCTCCTTTTCAATCCTCCTACATATTATCAGGCATGTGACGCAGCTGGCGAGGTGATGGGAGGCGAACGCAACGACGAAGAACGTGGTGTGACGTCATGTGCCTCCTCGCAGCACCACCACGGCGAAATCGCAAGTTCGCGGCCAGTAAAGCGCTCGCTTTAGAAAAGCAGGAAAGAGATTCATATGACCGTATCCGTGACATGTATGCAGGAAGCGGTACAAGGTCGATACAGAAGCTTTGAGGCAGGGGTAAAGGATTAAGAAGATGTATACGTAAATGCTAGAATTAAAAGCATGCATTAGCTTTTTGTGTGACCCATGGTGACGCTTAGAACAGCGCTCCGGTGATGTCAGACAATGGAGTCACCTTTGTCCTCTGCTACACTCCGACAAAAATAGCTACATGTTCCTGCCATTGCTCGCACTCTGATTGCGTGCAGGCTTAGCACGGCGCTGTTTGATTCCTATATGTATTTTTTCGCTTTGCTTTTAGAACTACAAATGCCAACGTTAGGAGGACAACAAACGTTTCAAATTTATACTATATTTTCTGTAACAGCCCTTTGTGTTAGCCCAGCGGCTACGACGCTGAGCTGCCAAGTTGGAAGCCGCTGGTTCGACCTTAGCCGCATTTCAATGGGGGAAAAATGCGAAAACACTCGTGTATAGTTAGATTTAGGGGCCCGTTAACGACACCAGATGGTCAAAATTATTACGTAGTCCTGCACTACTGCGCAACTCGTAATCATATCATAGTTTTGCCATACAAAATCCCAGCATTTAATGTTTTTAATGTGAATAAATTTTTGATCATAAAACCACAGCCCTCGTGGACAGGCAAGGTAATAAAACATCGCGCCGAGGGTGTAAATGAGTCCATGCACATTTAGAAATGCCGCACCATCACAGGGCTCAATCTTTAGTTTCGCGTCGACTGAGCGGCATTGTTGTTGAATAGAAATTTTATGTATCCCGCATAATTTTAGCCACTTGGTGTTGCATATACCACACCTTTTGTGACAAGCAAAACAACAGTAGTTTACTGACAAGCAGTTTATGAAGTACGTTAGTTGCACCGCCGCATATCACGTTTCGCAATCGTCGAACACGCTTTACGCTATTTTCCTATTTTCCACGTCTGTGTAAGCAAATATTCATTTTTTTTTAGATTAGCATGAGGCTATTCCAGTTCAACGCGTTTTAAGACTAAAGGCAACGATTCCGAAAACAACACTTTATCAACATTGCAAAAAAATTACGTTATAAAAAGGAAAAAACGCCGGAATACCTGTGAACATTTTATTGTGCCTTTGCGTGCATGTTTAGCGGCTGTTCATGTGGCCTGTGTTTAGCGATCGAGCTACATCTAAGGTCCAGTATATATATGCAAGCTGACCTAAGCTTCTCAGTTTTCTTTCTTTAATACTAAGTATGTATGGCGCGTTTAGATAGCAAAACATTTAGAAAACGGTGATATAAGCAAAAGTTGCCGCCTGTTTTTCCTATGTGGTACACTAATTCTCATCGACTGAAAAACCACGCTAAGAGAAATGTGCTCGTTACCCATGACTGGAGCAGAGAAAGAAAGGGTTACGCCGAGCCAACTAACATGCAGAGGCGAGCTGTGCAACGGTGAACGCTATCAAGTTTAAATGTAATTGTCTTGCGAAGGTCAGCACAGCAGCACGCGGATACGTAACTTTGTATTTTGACCACTAATTTTGTCTGCCCTTTTACCAAGACCGCATCTTGCGGCAATGTCGCCACAGCAGTGCAGGCATTAGCGCGCCACAGCGACCACGTAGTTTCCAGAGGATGACATTAAGGGTGCGATCTTGTACGCGTTCCAAAATAGAACGGAGGCGGTTCGTTCCAACAAGCCAAATACGATTTGTCAATTTGAACCGTGCCGAACGCCATGACGTCAACTGCGGCGTGATATCTGCTATCAATCATACCGTACGAACGATTGATATCCTATCAATCATCATTCCGGACGAACGGAACGGAACATACCGCCTATTTCGTGACGTAAAAAACGAACCGCCTCCGTTCTATTTTGGAACGCGTACAAGATCGCACCTTAAACGTCTTTCGTGATAAGCGGAACGCGCTGGGCAGCTACAAAATTTGAATGTTTGTGGCCAAAGAAGCAGGTGACCGAAAACGCAGAAAGCCCAGCAAAAAAGCCAAGACACAGCTGGTGGCCAACTGCTGCAATTCATCGTGAAAAAGGGGCAGGCAAATCACTATGAGTGCGCCAAGGCAATGGTACTGCAATGACGTGAAACCACCGTCGTACACGCAAATGTACAAGTACACACTGTTGGCAGCAGACGACGCGATGAGTAATTCACCCTAAAGCTGGTGACGATTGCGACTGCGCTCGATTTATCAGGGAATGGCGTACTGGCACATTCCGTACATACAGTTCTACGAACCTGCCGACGCACATTTGGAATACCCGAGCAGAGCACCTGGGCCGACAGCTTCAAGTTGCTGACACATAGCGAGCGCACGCAAGGCGCGGCCGCGTACTCCTTCCCACTGAAGCCTCACGCGAGAGGGCGCCACTCAAGTATCTCAGCGTTAATAGCATACAAAATAGCATACAAACTGACTGCAATTTTCAGACTGACGCCATTTTTCTGGACTTCGCGAAAGCGTTCGACAAAGTACCCCATAAACGCCTTCTACTCAAACTTTCACTGTTGAATCTTCACCCCGACATCATAAATTGGATCCGTTAATTTTTAAATAACCGCTCTCAGGCTGTTCTTGTGAACAATGCTATCTCTGCTTCCCTTCCAGTAACATGAGGCGTTCCGCAAGGGTCCGTCCTTGGCCCGCTTTTATTCCTTATTTACATTAACGACCTACCAACTCATGTATCTTGTAATATCCGAATGTTTTCCGATGACTGTGTTATTTATCGCACTGTTGCCAACGCCTTTGATCAATTAACCCTTCAAAGTGATCTTAACCATGTAAAGCAATGGTGCGATGATTGGCTCATGGAACTTAACCCTCACAAATGCAAACCCTTATCTTTCAACCACCGCCGCTTTCCACTTGTTTTTTTCTTATACGATTAGCAGCGTTCCTGTCGAAGCTGTTCAATCGTTGAAGTATCTGGGAGTCACTTTCTGCCATGACCTTTCTTGGGCTTTGCACGTCACTAACGTCATATCATCTGCAAATAAAACACTTGGATTTTTGCGACGTCATCTACATAGCGCACCTAAGAACGTAAAATTGCTAGCTTATAAAACTCTCGTGCGAACAAAATTGGAATATGCTTCACCAATTTGGAACCCGCGACAAGCTTATATTCAAGACGCCCTTGAGTCACTTCAAAACCGTGCCACTAGATTCATTCATCGTTCGTACTCTTATGATGTGAGTGTGTCATCACTAAAATTAGAATCTAATTTACCCCTTCTTTCATGTCGCCGCCGTATCGCCAGTCTTTCTTTATTCTATAAACTTTTTCATAGCTCGATGGGCATCCCGCCTTACATTGTTCCACCAACACGCATATCTAACCGCACTGGTCACCCTCTTCAAGTCGCACGCCCACGTGCACGCACCGTTACCTTTTCTACGTCATTTTTTCCTCGTACAGCTGCTGACTGGAATGGCCTTCCGGGCGACACCGCTGCCATCCCTTGTCCATCTGCCTTCATAGAAAGCGTCACCAATCACCTTTCACCATAGATTAACACATAGTTTCTCCTTATTTCTGTGTAATCCACCCCTTATGTTATACCCCGTTACGGAGTCTTTAAGGAATAAAAATGAAATGAAATGAAATGAAATGAAAGAGCGAAAGCGGAGCTCAGCGTGGGATGAAAGACGATAGCAAAGAGAGCTCGGGTAGGAAGGCCGAGAAGTAGGGTACAGCGACCGCATGAGAAGAAAAGTAGAAGACGAGAGTATGACAAATGGATAAGGACGAAGAGGAGACCGGTCCCACCGTTTTCCTCTTCGCATATATGGATAGATCTTCTTGGCATATACGGCATCGGGCCCACCAATGCCATATATGGAAACAAAGTGCTTACGTTGTTTTTGGGCTACTGCCCATGCGATACATCGCCTGCGCCGCAGCCGCTAGAGGCAGCGCTCCCCGCGAGCG